>NC_060139.1:660524311-660827341 GCF_021461385.2 Schistocerca piceifrons
TCACACCACCAACCCCTGGGGGCATTGACTTTGGTGGCAGAGGAGGAGTCTCACTTTGGGGACTGCAGAAGGCAAAGGCGCCAGTAGCAATGGCATCTGCATGTGTACATGAGTATACGTCTGACACCTCAGCCCAAAAACACGATACATGAATGCGGCAAAAAGCTTCACAGAGTGTGCAACAAATCCTTCCACAAAAGCCAGAACTTCCAAGCTCTTACAAACAATAAATGTAGAGTCAGACGGACTTGAGGACACAATACAATACACTGATGAGGAATTCCACATAACACAAAGCCCACTGCTGCAAAAATACTGGCGTTGAAATTGTCAGGGATCAATGGCATTACAATGAAAGCATGTGTGACAATAGCACAGCAGACCATCACTGAAGTACAGGGGCGTAGTCTCCTGTCAATCCACAACTGAAGAGCTGCTGGGAAGGACATAAGGATGGACAATAATAATAATAGGACAGCAAATGATCACTGAAGTGCAGGGGAATAGCCTCGTGCCAATCTACATGTGAAGAGCTGCCGGGAGACACATAAGGATGGACAATAATACCAGGACAGCGACCCACAGTCTCAGTGCTGCTATAAATCCCTGCTCCCTATATACACGGGTCATGTAGCGACAGCATTGGGGAATGAAACATGCTGATACCTATTTACGAGTCGCAAGTCGGTGGCATCCAACTTCAAACGGATTTCTAGACGAAAAACTGTATGTGCTACCTCTAAATGAACACTAGCGCACCTAGCGGTTATCGCACAATCCGCCGCACGTGTGCGTGATCTAACGGCGCTCCTGGGACATGTCATAGCCGCCGCATCGGACCGCACACTGGTCAGACGTCCCGTAGGATCCAACACAAGTGTGTGGTTAAATTCATCGCACCCAGTTCCAACAAGCAGACAACATGTCTGAGATCGGTAGTCAGTCAGTTATAGGGTTTTGTACCATTTCTTATGTCTTCAAGCCAGCACTGCATTATAAGTGACTTGCTATATAGGATCATATGTTCATAACAGAAGTGACCTGACAACTGTGGGTAATGCTAAAACCTTTCTCTCTCGCAAATAGTACCTGCAGCAGAGGAGGAAATAACAGCCATCCCAACAAGTCGAACGCAAACAGTGAACACCTGTAAACCATTGAGCATTCTGGCTTGTAGCGACTGTTTCAAAGACATTCCTGGGACACATGGACACTGGTGGAAATGCTTTCTGCAAACTGAAACACGCTGAAAACGCTGACCTTGTGAACCACCCCATTTCAAACGCATCTGTGCTTTCACATGTTGCCGCTTTTTACAAGTCCTCCTATTGGTTCCCGCCAAATTTGTATTTGACTTCGAAACTGGGAAAAATCCCAGCGCTTCCCCTCCCTCTCCCATGCCCACCCTTCCTCCATCCCCCTTCCCTGCCCCACCTGGAAATTGATGGTTGCTGAGCTGTTGGTGTGGAAGTAGTTGTGGCTGCAATGCATTCAGTTGATGAGATGTTGGTATTGGACAGAGAGGACATTAATTCTGTATTATCTGTAAGCATGCAGCTGAGGACTGTGTCTATAGCATCCTACATAAGGACTGGAAAGAAGTGAAAATGGAGAATTATAGAAAGAATACTTTTCAGAAAATCATGGAGATACAGAGGGATGTCTTGAAGATGCATTTCACAACTCATTCAGATGATTGCTTGTACTTTAATTGTCAACCTTGCTTGAAATGGCTAGTCGCTCTACCTTTTCCACTGTGCAACAGGCGATTGCCTCCAATCCAGCAGGTAAGTGATATTATTCTTAGGTGCTACTCTGTGTGGGGGAGCATCACACTAATAGCAGTAACGTACTGAATTATCGTAATAACAGTTTTCGCTGCAGCCAAATAGATGGGATTGCATCGAACCATCCTCTTCCACACCACCAGACCCAATCCCAGTGCAAGACCCTACCATGCGATCTGGCAGCCGGAGGTATAAGGTGAGCACAGTAGGTCACTGTTCCAAGCTGCAGTCAATGGAAGGATTGTAACACATCAGCTGCAGCTGAGATCGTGCAGTGCCAGCAGAAGAGGGAGAAGTGGTAAAGTACTCCCTGGTTAATAATATTGCAGCTATATCTGTTACATCTATGTCTGTAGTTGCTATTATTATTATTGCATGTAATGATTCTTCATCTTGTTCTTTGTTCAGCATTACAAATGGGACTTGCAAAGGTGGTGCCCTCCAGCTTATCGAGACCTGCAGCAGCACAATAGCCCAGTTTGTCGGGACCTGTAGCAGCAGCTATAGCCTCCAGCATGTGGGATCCTGTAGCAGGACTATTCTCCATATTGCAGCAGTTCAAGGATCTGCTATTGTCTGTATCACTCATTGATTTGTTTGATGAAGACACCCGCATGCAGATACAGCAGTCCACATGTCACAGTAACGCACTGGAGGTTTTCAATTTCCGCAGCCACAACCTGCTGAGCAGCATAGGCAGTGTAAGAGTCTTAAACTGCGGTTGACTCAGTTGGAATTTGGGGAGGTATGTCATGCAATGCCATACATCAATGTTCAGATGACTAAGAGTGTTTGTTAGATATGATGCAAACGGAATGTTAAACTCCAACCATCTTTCCTATAAACAGAATGTGAACTAATTTCCAGATTGGCCCTGCATTTTTTGAGTGATTTAATTCATAAATACGTTGTGCATCGAACATTTGGTACTACCAGCCGATTTCTATCCACTACTCGCCTGTAGCAGCCAGGCTTGCTACCCATCAAGAAAGAAGTCTATGCTATGAATTTCTAACATGTTATTCTCATCTAATATTCGAACATAATAACCCACTAAGCAGGAGGTCAAGAATTCTCCATGACGTCACCCTGCAGGTACTGACTTGCATTATTTTAAGCTTAGTATCTATATCGTTTCTGATGTAGCTGAATGAGATGTGTGGAACTTAATTTGCAAACGTCTATCAGATATTTAAGTACAGTGATGCTCTCTTCTGACAGCTCTATCAAAATTTTGGAGAAAGTAATGTATTCAAGAGTAGCCTCCCATATTTGTAAAAATAAAGTACTAACAAAATGTCAGTTTGGTTTTCAGAAAGGCTTTTCAACAGAAAATGCTATATACACTTTCACGGGGCTATCAAGTACGGGGTCCCACAGGGTTCGGTCTTAGGTCCTTTACTGTTCTTGATATACATTAATGACTTACCATTCCACATTGATGAAGTTGCAAAGTTAGTTCTTTTTGCTGATGATACAAGTATAGTAATAACATCCAAAAACCAAGAACTAACTGACGTAATTGTAAATGATGTTTTTCACAAAATTATTAAGTGGGTCTGAGCAAACGGACTCTCTTTAAATTTTGATAAAACACAGTATACACAGTTCCGTACAGTAAATGGCACAACTCCAGTAATACATATAGACTTTGAACAGAAGTCTGTAGCTAAGGTACAATTTTCAAAATTTTTAGGTGTGTCCATTGATGAGAGGTTAAACTGGAAGCAACACATTGATGGTCTGCTGAAACATCTGAGTTCAGCTATGTATGCTATTAGGGTTATTGCAAATTTTGGTGATAAGAATCTCAGTAAATTAGCTTGCTATGACTACTTTCATTCACTGCTTTCGTATGGCATCATATTCTGGGGTAATTAATGGTTGAGTAGAAAAGTATTCATTGCTCAAAAATGTGTAATCAGAATAATTGCTGGAGCCCACCCACGGTCATCCTGCAGACATCTATTTAAGGATCTTGGGATCCTCACAGTAACCTCACAATATATATATTCATTTATGAAATTTGTTGTTAATAATACAACTCAGTTCAAAAGTAATAGCGGTGTGCATAGCTATAACACCAGGGGAAAGGATGATCTTCACTATGCAGGGTTAAATCTGACTTTGGCACAGAAAGGGGTAAATTATGCTGCCACAAAAGTCTTTGGTCACCTACCAAACAGCATCAAAAGCCTGACAGATAGCCAACTAACATTTAAAAATAAATTAAAAGAATTTCCAGATGACAACTCCTTCTACTCATTGGCTGAATTTTTAGATATAAATTAAGGGAAAAAACAACAACAACTTCAACGTTAGTGTCATGCAATATTTTGTGTAATGTATTATCTTGTACAGACACCTTTTATTAACCTGACACGTTCCACATCATTACGAAGTGTCGTACTCATGATCTATGGAACAAGTATTAATCTAATCTAATCTAATCTAATCCGTGTGGTACTCCCTCCCACCATTAACAAATTTTCCATTAAAGCTACAGTCTTCCATGTCATATACATGTTAATAGACGCCAACCTAATTTTGAAATGGAATTTGCTTATGAAGAAAAAAAAATAGCCAGTAACCATTAACAAATGTTCCATTAAAACCACGGTCTTCCACACCATATATATCCCACATTGTACATATTTGAAATGCACATCTGCATTGATAGCATTAGACAGGATCAAGCTCGAACAGACCATTTCCACAGTTATAAATCAGAGCGTAAAACGCAGGTTCGTTTTAACAGAGGAAAATGTAAACATTTGTCCCAAATGTTATATAATCGCAGATTTCCAGTCTGATAAAAAAAATTAGCGTTTTATCGTATTCTATAAGCTAGTAGTCATCTATAGAATGACATTGCAGTAGTACAGGCTAATGGTCCACTTCAACGTAAACGAGTTCTGCTCTAGATGGATTTTTTTATATTCTCGCTGCATCCATACCAATTTCGCCAAATCTACACCATGCTCCATACTATAGAATATCGTACAATGTCTGTAAAGCGCACTGGTTCCCTTGTTAAAGCACTGGTGTAAAACACCATCCTTCCATCTGACATATAGTGCATATACTCAGAAACCAAGCCATTCACGCGCCGATTCAGATTACATTTGTTGTGTAATGCTTTTTACTAATGTAATATGACACATGGCTATAGGCAGCATGCAGATTTTCTTTTTCTCCCTGCGGTATACCCCAACACAGAATCTAGTTGCTACTAGATTAGTGCGGCGTAGATGTCGCAAAGCACTTGTTACCATATCGTATGAAACTCTGTAGCATAGATCTTAACAGTATTACTATGATGTTTTTCTTAACCCCGTGGAAGGCTGAATACATTGACAGAATGGTGGTATTTTATGTCAGTTACATGCTTCGACACCTAAAAAATCACGATTCTCCATCGCAGGTCAGGAGGTGTTAAGATCACAGTGTAATCGTAGTTATCATATTAAGAGCAGACTTAAGTGTGACTGATGTAGGAAAAAACAAGAAAAGAATGCATTTTAGCGATAAACCATTATTCTTCACAATGCGTATTAAGAAAGTATGAATAATAAATCATAAAATAATGGTATCCCTTACTACATCATGGCCTTCGTCAAAAATTCTCCTACTGTAGCTTAAACAGGTCTCTGACAGCACATGAGAGAAGGGTAGGTCCACATTTCACGCAAGCAGGAATACATCTGCAGGGAAGCAGTACTACTCCCACGACATCTCGGAATCAGATTTTACATAGGTAAGTACTGTCATAAGCTCTCACAGCCACGTGGTGTTCTGTGGCTGCTTTCAGATTTGGCGGAGGTTTAATATTAAATGCAACCTTCACAGTAATTTTTTGCATGTCTCTTCGCAATAACCACAAACAAGCCCTTGGAAAACCACTCAGCATGTTCAACACATGGTTTATTCGTTTCATCCCAGTACTGTGACAAATTCAGAATGTGTCAGTGCAATCGGCAACATTTTCATCTTGTGTAATATATACCGATGTGCTATTCCCATTTTGCTATTCCCGTTTTCCGAGAGCTGGCAGTAACTTTCATAATACGTTTTCTGACTTCTGTAGAAACGATGCCGCATCACTCACAATATTTCGACATGTGACTTACAAACCTAATGGAAACGTCTGATGTCGTTACACTTTGTGTAAAACATATCAGATCACCGAGTAACGATACTTTAGCGAGGTTCCTACTTCAGATGTGAATCATACCGTTGTCTGTTGCAGCTATAGTTTCTGTAAAACTGAACTGTATTTAAATTCTGGGGAGGCCAGGAAACTTATTGACAAATCCCTTTTCCTTCCCTTTTAATGTAAGCAAGCCTAGTGTTCCTAAAGACAACTGCGGATACTACTGTTACTACTACTACTACTACTACTAAGACGAAGACGACGATGATGACGACGACGACCACCACCACCACTACTACTACTAGCACTACTACTTCTACTACTACTATTACTACTACTAATAATAATAATAGTAACAATAACACTCACTTTCATTTACAAACGAACTGGTAGAGTGGGCATTTGAGTGGTGTTACTTGTAGAACAAGTAACTTGACGGTTTTCTTCTTCCCGAATCTTTCGATATAGTCATACAATGTGTCTCGGCATTCAAGCATTCGCAATACTGGATTTTTCATTTGAGGTACAAGGAAGAGGCGATAAGCGATCCTGAACCATACTGTTCCTGAAATACCTTTTTACGTCTTTTAGACAAGAAAAACTTCTTTCAGCTGAAGAACTTTTTGCACGAATGGTAGCAATTAGACAAATGTTTTGAAAGCTTCTGGAAGAAGTTGGTTCGTTTCATTCTCAGTCATTCTTTTGATAAAGTCTTCCAAACTGGCAGTGTGAAATATTTTCCTCACACTGGAAAGAAAATACGGTTTCCCTACACACAATGGCGAGCGACTGATGTAATAATGAATCCTCACCGTCTACAGGGAAATTCTGACCGTAATTGGAAGACTAAATAGTATCGCCTAATTTAAGGAAGAGCAGTTTTTCATAATGTGAAAATCTTGTTTCCAGTTGTGTTACAATATTATCCAATACCTCGAAGTACACTTGTTTGTATTCTGACCACAATGGTTTGCCAATGTATTCAGCCATCGTTTCAGCTCTGACCTCAGTGGTTTGCCAATGTATTCACCCATCGTTCCAGCTCTGTTCATGGAAGCTTCAGGTTGCGAATTAGTCGAGCGTTTCGTGGAATTTAAAAAGTCGATCAATTTATGTTCATTACGAAAGTTTTTCATGTAAGCTACGCAATCTGAGACAGCATTGTTGGAAAACTGTGCATCATTGGTTCGTTTCTGAAGAATGTTGAAAAGCAGTTCAGTCTTTAAAAATATGCTTTGGGAAACAGAGATAAGAAAAATAAAGTTAAAATCTTGGAGGGTATTTTTGAAACCACAGCGATTATTGTAGTCGATGCACTAGAGTCTGGACTATCAATTATTTCATTTAAAACCTCAAAGAGCCTCGTGCGGTTTTCATTAATGGCAGATATTGTTCTAGCGGTACAGTTTCATCTCGTTTCACTGTTAAGGAAAGCGTGCACCAACTATACTGCCGACGATTAATGTGCGTTTGCAAGACCGGTGGAAGCAATTAGTAATGCCCTGAAGTGTGGACAAAAAAATTCTTACTGGTTTTATACAAGAACAGCTCTGCTGCAAAACTAAACCCAAACGATGTGCAAAGCACTGAGCAAAAAGAGCTTGGGGGCAATTTCACGAATCAGGCCATTTCATTATCCTGCCTACGACGTAAGAATCATTATGTGTTTGAGCCACCAGTTTGCTCTTCATTTCATAATTCTGAAACAAGCCACTCAGCACAGAGATTACAGCAGCAGCAGTTTTAGCTTCGATAACACCACGAAAACCAAGAACATTTTCTGGAATATACCGTTGCAGTTTACTAGTCTCACAAGAGAGCATTATTGCTTGTTTGAGACATCTGCTGCTCCAGTCATGAAATAAGGTTCTATCCAAACTTGAAGGTACATATTCATATATCTCCTCATTTATACAATCAATCATTTTGTTCTGTATATTTTTCGAAAATCCCCTGAAACAGCCCATTTGCTTCCAGTTTGCTATCAAATCTTCTTTGTGTTTAGCACAAGTTTAAAAATGACTGAAATTTCTGAGATTCAGGGAATTTCGTGCCTCGTCATGACCAGTCAAAGCCAGCCAGCTCTTCCTTACACAAAAGGCTTGCGATGTCATTCGGAATTTTCATGATGTCTCTGTTAGCTTCTTCTTCATTGTTGTGTCTGATTTGTATTAGTTTGTGATGTTCATTAACTATCTCTGGAATACTACACTTCCTTTGATAGTTCTCTATATTACATAAAATTACTTAGAAGAAGCATGGCTTGCTAAACCTCTAAATAGATTCTTCAGATCGTTCTACATCTACATCTACACCCATACTCCGCAAGCCACCTGACGGTGTGTGGCGGAGGGTACCTTGAGTATCTCTAGCGGTTCTCCCTTCTATTCCAGTCTCGTATTGTTCGTGGAAAGAAAGATTGTCGGTATGCCTCTGTGTGGGCTCTAATCTCTCTAATTTTATCCTCATGGTCTCTTTGCGAGATATACGTAGGGGGGAACAATATAGTGCTTGACTCCTCAGTGAAGTTATGTCCTCGAAACTTCAACAAAAGCCCGTACCGAGCTACTGAGCGTCTCTCCTGCAGAATCTTCCACTGGAGTTTATCTGTCATCTCTGTAACGCTTTCTCGATTACTAAATGATCCTGTAACGAAGTGCGCTGCTCTCCATTGGATCTTCTCTCTCTCTTCTATCAACCCTATCTGGTACGGATCCCACACTGGTGAGCAGTATTCAAGCAGTGGGCGAACAAGTGTACTGTAACCAACTTCCTTTGTTGTCGGACTGCATTTCCTTAGGATTCTTCCAATGTATCTCAGTCTGGCAAGTGCTTTACCGACGATTAATTTTATATGGTCATTCCATTTTAAATCACTCCTAATGCCTACTCCCAGATAATTTATGGAATTAACTGCTTCCAGTTGCTGAACTGCTATATTGTAGCTAAATGATAAAGGATCTTTCTTCCTTTGTACTCGCAGCACATTGCAATTGGCTACATTGAGATTCAATTGCCATTCCCTGCACCATGTGTCAATTCGTTTCAGATCCTCCTGCATTTCAGTACATTTTTCCATTGTTACAACCTCTCGATGTACTACAGCATCATCTGCAAAAAGCCTCAGTGAACTTCAATTGTTATCCACAAGGTCATTTATATATATTGTGAATAGCAACGGCCCTACGAAACTCCCCTGCGGCACACCTGAAATTGCCCTTACTTCGGAAGACTTCTCTACATTGAGAATGACATGCTGCGTTCTGTTACTTAGGACCTCTTCAATCCAATCACACAATTGCCCTGATAGTCCATATGCTCTTACTTTGTTCATTAAGCGACTGTGGGGAACTGTATCAAACGCCTTGCGGAAGTCAAGAAACACGGCACCTACATGGGAACCCGTGTCTATGGCCCTCTGAGTCTCGTGGACGAATAGCGCGAGCTGGGTTTCACACGATCGTCTTTTTCGAAACCCATGCTGATTCCTACAGAGTAGATTTCTAGTCTCCAAAAAAGTCATTATACTCGAACATAATACGTGTTCCAAAATTCTACAACTGATTGACGTTAGAAATATAGGTCTATAGTTCTGCACATCTGTCGACGTCCCTTCTTGAAAACGGCGATGACCTGTGCCCTTTTCCAATCTTTTGGAACGCTACGCTCTTCTAGAAGCCTACTGTACACCGCTGCAAGAAGGGGGGCAAGTTCCTTCGCGTACTCTGTGTGAAATCTAGCTGGTATCCCATCAGTTCCAGCGTCCTTTCCTCTTTTGAGCGATTTTAATTGTTCTTCTATCCCTCTATTTCGATATCTACCATTTTGTCATCTGTGCGACAATCTAGAGAAGGAACTACAGTGCAGTCTTTCTCTGTGAAACAGCGTTGGAAAAAGACATTTAGTATTTCGGCCTTTAGTGTGTCATCCTCTGTTTCAGTATCATTTTGGTCACAGAGTGACTGGACATTCTGTTTTGATCCTACTACCGCTCTGACATAAGACCAAAATTTCTTAGGATTTTCTGCCAAGTCAGTACACAGAACTGTACTTTCCAATTCATTGACGCCTGATTGTCGCACAGATGACAAAATGGTAGATATCGAAATAGTTGACAGAGGAATAGAAAAACAATTAAAATCGCTCAAAAGGAAATGCGCGTGTTTTGAACTTGTCTTTCTGGAGAAGGTGTGCCTTCGGTGTTGGACGTCCTTTCTACAAAAATTCATGTCTTTCAGTTTCAAATCTCGTTGAAAATAACAGCTTTGCAAGGAAGTAATGATCTCCTCACTCGAAAGCGTTACATCAATATTTGTTAAGGTTTGGCTCCATCCATGTTCACACACTACTGCCCACGAAACAACTAACGTAAGAGGTACCTGGAGAGGCGGCACCACACTTACTGGGCTCCCGTGCAGTGTAAGCGCACGACAACACGGCTACAGTAACGTGTACCCACTCTTCTGTACCTAGTACTGACGTCATGGTTACAACAGCAATCGAGCATTCATAGGCGGCCTAGCATGTGCCTGGCATCATCGCCACAAGCTTCGCGCCTCCATCTGCTTTAGGTTAAAGTTAAGCTTTCACACTTTGACTTGCTCTCTGATGCTGGCAGTTTCGAAGAAATAACACAACCTAACTTTCTTTCACGGTCACTGACAAAACTGCATAAAGGTTTATTGTAAAAATAATTGTTCCTACTATTACTACAATTTCTGCCACAGAAGAATGAGGAGGTTTGGACCCCTTTGCCTACTCTGATTAGCTGCTACCGATCCACACGTGTTTGAATTACTTTGACGCCATGTGTTCATCCGATTGCCTCATTAGAAAGTCCATCACATTCTATTTACATGATGTCTGCAGCTCGTGGTCTTGCGGTAACGTTCTCGCTTCCCACGCACAGGGTCCCGGGTTCGACTCCCAGCAGGGTCAGGGATTAACCCTGCCTCTAGTTGACTGGGTGTTGTTGTGTTGTTTTCATCATCATTCACCCCCATTACTGTCAGAGGAAGGCAATGGCAAACCACCTCTGCTACGACCTTGCCTAGTCGGCGAGTATGGAACCTCATCATCATCATTTAAATCATAGTTCAGACCTGGCCAAGATTTGCAGTCTCGGCGCACGGGTATGCTCCATGAAGGCAGTCAACTCTACTCAGCGCTCCGACGTCCCCAGCACTGCTATTCTGAGCAGGTGTGTGAGTGAGATGACTACATGCACATGGTAAACTTAGGAAGACTTTTTTACAATACAGCGAAACTTCTTCTAAGAGGTGATAACTGCAGCATACTGAACAGGATTTTATTATGGGTGTTTACTTTTAACTTTTCTTTTTTGCCAGAGCTATAACTTTTATTACTCCAGTAGAGAAGTACATTAGGTACCGCTAATACAATGATTAGATTAGATTAGTACTTGTTCCATAGATAATGAATACGACACTTCGTAATGATGTGGAATGTGTCAAGTCAATAAAAGGTGTCTATACAAGATATTACATTAGACAAAATATTACATGACACTCAAATTTTTTTAAATTTGTGGTGGCTGGGAAATTACCCACTTAATATATCCAAAAATTCATCTAATGAGTAGAAGGAGTTGCCATTAAGAAATTCTTTTAATTTCCTTTTAAATGCTATATGGCTATCTGTCAGATTTTTGATGCTATTAGGTAAGTGACCAAAGACTTTTGTGGCAGCATAATTTGCCCCCTTCTGAGCCAAAGTTAGATTTGACCTTGAGTAGTGAAGATCATCCTTTCTCCTAGTAGTGTAGCCATGTACACTGCTATTACTTTTGAATTCATTCGGATTGTTAATAACAAATTTCATAAGTGAATATATATATTGTGAGGCTACAGTGAAGATTTCTAGCTCTTTAAATAATTGTCTGCAGGATGATCTTGGATGAGCTCCAGCAATTATTCTGATTACATGCTTTTGTGCAATGAACACTCTTTTACTCAATGATGAGTTGCCCCAGAATATGATGCCATACGAAAGCAGAGAATGAAAATAGGCGTGGTAAGCTAATTTACTCATATGTATATCGCCAAAATTTGCAATGACCCTAAAAGCATAAGTAGCTGAACTCAAACGTTTCAACAGATCCTCATTGTGTTGTTTCCAGTTCAACCCCTCATCAATGCCTACACCTAGAAATTTTGAATATTCTACCTTGGCTACCGATTTCTGATCGAAGACTATATTTATTAATGGTGTCATTCCATTTACTGTGTGGAACTGAATGTACTGTGTTTTGTCAAAGTTTAATGAGAGCCCATTTGCAGAGAACCACTTAATGATTTTCTGAAAAACATCGTTTACAATTTCACCAGTTAATTCTTGTCTGTTGGGTGTGATAGCTATACTTGTATCATCGGCAAAAAGTACCAACTTTGCATCTTCGTGAATATAGAATGGCAAGTCATTAATATATATTAAGAACAGCAGAGGACCCAAGACCGAACCTTGTGACACCCCATTCTTGATTGTTCCCCAGTTTGAGAAATCACCAGTTTTTTTGCATATTATGTGAACTGTTTATTTCAACTTTCTGCACTCTTCCACTTAGGTATGATTTAAACCATTTGAACACTGTTCCATTCATACCACAGTACTTGAGCTTATCTAGAAGTATTCCATGATTTACACAATCAAAAGCCTTTGATAGATCACAAAAAATCCCATCGGGTGACTTCCGGTTACTCAGAGCATTTAATATTTCATTAGTGAAAGCATATATAGCATTTTCCGTTGAAAAACCCTTCTGGAAACCAAACTGACATTTTGTTAAAACTTTATTTTTACAAAGGTGTGAAGCTACTCTACAATACATTACTTTTTCAAGAATTTTGGATAAAGCAGTCAGAAGAGAGATTGGGCGGTAGTTGTTGACATGACATATCCATTTTTTATGCAGTAGTTTAACAATGGCATACGTCAGTCTATCTGGGAAAATACCCTGCTTCAGAGAGCTATTCCATATGTGACTAAGAATCCCACTTACTTCTTGGGAACAAGCTTTTATTATCCTGCTGGAAATGCCATCAATTCCATGTGAGCTTTTATTCTTGAGAGAGTTTATTATCTTCCTAATTTCAGAAGGAGAGGTAGGTGGAATTTCAATTGCATCAAATGGTGTGGGTAAGGCCTCTTCCATTAACTGCCTTGCTTCTTCTAATGAACATTTAGATCCTATTTTCTCTACAACATTTAAAAAATGATTATTCAATATGTTTTCGACTTCCGGCTTGTTTATGAAGTTTCCATTCGCTTTGATGGTGATGCCATCATCCTGTACTCTTGGTTGTCCTGTCTCCCTTGTAATAATATTCCAAATTGTTTTGATTTTGTTATCAGAGGTATTAATCTCAGACATGATGCACATGCTTCTGGACTTTTTAATAACCTTTCTTAATGTAGCGCAGTAGTTTTTATAATATTTGGCTGTTTCTGGGTCATTACTCTTTCTTGTTGTTAGATTCAGTTCCCTTTTGTGGTTACAAGATATTTTTATTCCTTTAGTAAGCCAAGGTTTTTTACATGGTTTCTTATAATTAGATTTAACTACTTTCTTGGGGAAACAGTTTTCAAATTCTCTTACAAATGTATCATGAAATAAGTTATATTTTAAATAGCATCGGGTTCCTTGTACACCTCATCCCAGTCTAACTGCTGAAGATTTTCTCTGAAATTTCTAATTGTTGAGTCATTAATTGAACGCACAACTTTGGAGGGTAGTTTTGAATTACTGAATGGAGCTATGTCATATATTGTAACTAGCTGAGCATCATGATCAGAAAGCCCATTCTCAACAGGACAAGAATTTATGTTATTAAACCTATCTTGGTCTATAAAAGTGCAGAACTACGAAAAACTTTACATACACCAATAACCCAGCATATTGGTCACATTACTAGTCAGTCATCCAGAGAGCGGCGCCACCAGGAATTGATCCCACGGCCACAGACAGAGGTTGACAGGTCACAGCATTCTTTTTAACTAACTGCCCATCACAGGCTAAGTTAATCCATGACTTATGATCGACCAAAGCCTCATGCTCACTCATACTATACCTGCGGCGCACCACAAGACAAGCAGGTGGCATGGATCTACAATTGTAATAACAATTCCACCATGACATAGACTCTCCCCAATTTAAAAAATCCACTTTACCCGGTTTGAGACAGGAATGTTGTTGATCATACACCTTGAATTTCTCACACAAAATGTAGACTTTTCCCTTTTATACAATTTATTTTCAAAGGCAGAAGACATCAGGGCATACACGCTTTTTCACATCGCTAAAGTATCGTTACTTCTTTTGAAAATCCTGTAGTAGTACGGTATAAGCTATATCTTCTATAAGTGTTGTCTCATTAGAATCTGTTACATCCTGCATCACAGGACTAGAATATTAAACTCATTTTTGGCTCATGAGGAAGTGCTAAGACCTGCCTCTGTCATTGTATACTTCCTCACTTTTGAACTCTCTTAAAGTAAGCCAGATGCTTCGTTACATGTGAAGTCTCTTAAGGCACAGAGAATTTGTAAATATCAGATTTACACTACGGTAATATAGCTGATTTTGTTATGATTGTTATCTCTCCCTGTGTAGGTGGGGGACTAAAATTCCGTTAAAACATATCATTGTAACGAAAAAAACCCTGATTACCGCTCCAACTCCCGAATCGTATCTGTGGTACTCTAGCCCTCACCTCCACCCGCCCAGTGGCAGATCATTAGTATCAAACTGATAGCCTTATTAATTAAATTGGTCATGAGAGTGACTTTGCATGGCGAGTAATTTTTCCCAGCAGTCGGATTACTCTCGCCAAGTAGTTAAAATGAGAAGCCATGGAGTTTTCAAGGAACACTACTGAGAACCAACATCTGAAGCTGCTCGCAGAAGGATTCTATCCTACCAACATACGTTTCGGATAAGGACCACAAAGATTGGATACGAGAAATTGGCGTTCATAAAGAGGCATATAGGCAGTCTTTCCCTCTCTCTATTTTCAAGTGGAATAGGAAGGAGAATGGCTGGTGATGGTACACGGTACTCTCTGCCACCATCCGTACGATGGCTTGCAATGTCTGCATACAGATGTAGACATGAATTTAGTGTACCTATTAAAATAAAGACTAAAATTCTGCTGCCTACTGTCTCCCAGCAAAATTCTTTATATTAACTCCTAATTTCTTTATTGCAGTCACTTCAGGAGATGACTGTGAGAGGGTGTAATATGTTTGCCCACAATGTTTAGAAGTAGTGGTGTAGAGCTCATCTCTCAACTCCCCTTCCATCAGAATATCGCTTACCTGCTATATTCCCATGAATCTTCCAGTCTTCAGTATATAGCATTTGAATCCACATGATTTACACGAGTGAGAGATGTCTGCCACCAAGTCACATACCCTTGCTAATTCTCTCAAAATCTAGTGATGTTCCAACAGCACTGTTCCATTAGTTACAATGCTGACAAGTGGAGGGCTACCACAACTAGAAAAATAGCACGCTAACATACGGGAGGAAATTCAAAACCACACAGAGTATACACAGACTGCACTAAGAAATTCAGAAGTATAGCACCTTAAATTCATCGATACCAAATGACGATCTATAAGTGTCACCCAGTAAATGTCCTGAGCTCCTTTATCCTGTTCCTACAAATACGACACCAGAAATGTGACGGTGTAATAATGTCAAGCCCCTCTCTCTCTCTCTCTCTCTCTCTCTCTCTCTCTCTCCTCTCCCCCCCCCCCCCCCCCCCTAGTTATTTTTGTAACATCCTGTGGAGTAAAACTATGAACTATAAAATCTTCACTAACGTCACCTGTAGAGAACTCAATAAGATACTACTGCATCCCTCTCCTTCAATATATCGAAAACAAGTACCATCTGCATGTTGACACCGAGCATACGTGTTGACGCTGTTAAATATACCTGTATTGGTCAATTGGAGCAGGTAGCGAGTGATTGATGTTGTTTGCACATACCCGTGCAAAGTTTTGTCACCTGTACTGTAGGACGACCAGATCCCGCAGAGTATCAGTCACAAGAGAAGGTTCGTGTCTTGTTCTTTTGTAAGTAGTTTGATACATTGTTTTTCTGCTGTAACATAGCCAAGCAGTGTATGACTTCAGCTTTGTACACCCCACACATTTTGTTTTTCAACCATGACTTTGAGGTCTTTCTCAAATGCTAAACAGCCATTAACATGTTTCAATCCATTGGCTCTTGCAGAAAACTGGTTATCACTTAGTGTGAGTTAAACTGTTCCCACAACATGGTTGAAATAAAAGACAAAGGTGGTGTTTCTTATTGGCAAAAATGTGGAATACATTGCAGTGTATCGAAACTGGAAGAGTTTGCAGCACTATAGAGCATCTCCAAACAGCTCTCCAGAGGTGATGGCCTCTATGTTTAAACTCATGTTCCACAGTGTTGAGCTGGCAGAGGCCTTGGTGTTCCATTTTTGAAGAGACAAAGAGTATTGATTCCTCATATTGGTGGGGCATATCGCATCCAGGTACATGATCACTGTTTCGGTGTGCTAGGTGGCGGTCATCACGATTGTCAAATCTTTGGACACTGCGTCTTTCTGTTTTATTGTTTACAATGCATAACCACGTGTTGAACAAGGAGTATTCTGCAGGACCTAAGCTCAAAGAGCATGGATAGTATGGACCGTCAGTTGTCAGTCACTCTGGTGCAGGAATGGAAGGATTTTCACACACCCAGATGAGCATGTAGGTACCCTCAGTCATCCACATGTTTGTCATTTTTACCTCAGTTTTACATATTTTCTGTCAGCTTCTGTAATTTTACTGGGTTTACCATAATTTAAATGCATTTTACCCAATTACTCGAGTTCCAAGCCACCACTCTCAACAACTTGTTACATCAACAAAATGTCTCATCGCATCGATCTCATAAGGCTATCAGCCAGCGTTGCTGCAGCATGATTCCCAATTTCTGTATCATTGCTAAAACACCTCCTCCATTACTGTTTGAGGACTATATACATGTGGACACAGCACTAACCTTGTTACACTGCATGCAACACATAATGGAAATACTGTGTCTCAGTGTAGGAAATAAACATCAGCAGAGAAAATTATTAAACATAGTATTAATAATGTTGTCTCTCAGCTTGTGGACATAATCAATGACTCCTTTGAAACTGGTGTGTTTTGAAGTAAACTTAAGCAGTCAACAGTAATACCAGTTTATAAAAGTGGTGACAAGTTTGACATTAAAAATTTCAGACCTCTACCATTACTGTCTGTACTTTCGAAAATAATTGAAAGAATAATGTATGACAGATTGCTAGACTTCCTAAACAAAAATAAAATTCTTGTAAATGCACAGAATGGTTTCAGAAAAAGCAAATCTACGCAAACAGCTCTCTTCAGTTTCCTAAAACTTGTTTACAAAGCTATTGAGGACAAGGAACTGATCTGTGGGTTGCTTTTGGACCTTTCCAAAGCGTTTGATCTTATAAATCATAATCTCCTGCTGTTAAAACTGTATAGTTATGGTGTCCGTGGTATTTCCTATGAGTGGTTCAAGTCATATTTAACTGAAAGGAAACAAAGAGTACAAATTACTCAGGATGGAAATGTGTACCATTCTGAATATAAAAAAGTTAATTATGGGGTGCCCCAGGGCTTGGTATTGGTGCCATTGTTATTCCTGATTTTTATTAATGACCTACCTCAACAGTTTTCAACAGCTGATACCATATTATTTGCTGATGGTACCAGCTTCATTATAAAAGGGAAGATTGATTATGAGATGCAGCAAAAAATTGACAAAGCAGTAGAAGTGGCAGAAAAATGGTTTAAAGTTGATGGTTGTCAGTGACAAGAAAACTGTATGGATGAACTTCGCCCATATAAGGAACAAAAATAGGACAATGTAAAATTCAAATTATCAAATATCCAAATTCAGCAAAAGAATCACATAAATTTTTTAGGATTGTGGGTGGATGAGCATCTATGATGGGAAAAACATGCAAAATGCTTGACAAAAAATTAAGCAAGTACTGTTACATATTAAGAGTGCTTAAAGATTACTGCAATGCCGAAACTGTTAAGTGCTTATTATGCATGCATGCATAGTCTACTGAAGTATGGAATAGTGTTCTGGTGAAATACCTCTTTTGCAAAGCAGTCTTTTAAGCTCCAAAAGAAAGCTTTTAAGATTAATGAGTGATGTTGCTTACAGAGCACCATGTAGAGGTATATTTAAGGAATTAAAAATCTTGACTTTACCATTTATATTTACATTTGAAAGCATATGCTTCATTAAAAACCATAAAGTTTCACCTTTGAATAGTGAGATTTACCATTATCAAACAAGGAACAGGGATGACTATCATAGGGATGTGCACAGATAATCAATGTATCAGGACTGTCCTGTTTACAAACCAAATATTCTGTACAGTGCTTTGCCAGATAGCATCAAAAAGAGATACCAAACAGTAATACATTCAAAAAAGAGCTAAAAAATCTACTAATAAACAACAGCTTCTACAGCATTAACAAATACCTGAAATTTTGCTCAAATCTATAGATCTACTTCGTAACTATCAAACAAAAATTCATAATTATCAACTATACTTAGATAAAACCAAACTTCTTTCATCCATGTATGTATGTAATTATGCACCTAGCTTTTGTGCTGTATGTTACTATGCCTAGTTAACTAAAGTGCTGGTATTCAATAGTTTAAAAAAAAATCAAGCAAGGAATTTCGTAAGCTTTTCTTCTGTCTGTATGTACGTAAGCAGAATAATGTTTTTGTTATAAAGATGTGTTGATACCAGTGATAAGCTTTTGTAAATGACGTAAATATGTAATATTTTGTACTGTTCTGTACTTTGACAAGTACAATATCATGAATGTGATAATAAGGGCACTTAATAAATAAATAAACTAATTATGAAAAAAGTTGCAATTTAGCAGAAAATATTGTAGTATGCCTGACTTGAATGTGACAGTTCCCAGCACAGAGGAACAGGAAGGCAAAAGGAAACACACTATAGGTGATACACCAGAATCAGATTTATACCTGAGGCCAGAGGACTATTTTTAGTATTAGTCTTGACAGTTATAGGGAATCTAACTACAAGGTATGTTGCCATAGACTACATGATGAACACATTTTCTTATGGACATTTATAAGATTGGACAATTCTACACTATCAGGGCACATAGAAAACATAGTTGTGTTTGTACAGCATAGATGTAAATAAGCAGGATTTGAGGTATAAATTTTGGTATTAGAAAAGCTTCATCTAGCTAATTTTAGGTCTCAGCCACTTCCCCCTTTGCACTTTCTCAATGCTCTTTGTAAGTACAGTTTTAATAACACATTTCCCAAGATAATGATAGTCTTATGTACGAGGGCGGTTCAGAAAGTAACCTCCGATTGGTCACAGTGCGGGTTGTGGGGGGAGTATCGACGCCATCTGTGCGTTCACGCACTCAACAGGTCAGTCGGCATCAAGCCGTGGTTGAGTGAACGTCGTACCTGCGCTAGTTTAGTTTTTGTGGCAGTTTGAAATGTGTGTTGCAATAGAAAACCCCGCCAAATGTGAAGTGCGTGCTGTCATAAGGTTTTTTACACCCAAAGGATATTCTGCAGCAGCTATTCATCGTGAGCTTTGTGCCGTGTACGGACCAAGAGTTATGAGTGAAGGAGTTGTCCGTGAATGGGTACGTTTATTTAAAAGTGGACGAGAAAACGTTCATGATGAAGAGAGGAGTGGTAGACCATCATTGGTGACTGACGAACTCGTTCAGATAGTTGATGCAAAAGTTCGTGAAAATCGACGTTTCTCAATGTCGGAGTTGTCTACTGGTTTTCCACAGATTTCTAAGACTCTCTTGTACGAGATAGTGACAGCAAGATTGGGTTACCGTAAGTTCTGTGCACGATGGGTGCCCAAAATTCTTACCGACCACCACAAAACTCAAAGAATGGCCTCTGCATTAGACTTTCTGTCACGTTATGAGGACGAAGGAGAACCATTGTTAAACAGAATCATGACCGGTGACGAAACCTGGATTAAGTACGTGAACCCTGAGACAAAAGAACAATCAAAGATGTGGGCACATTCAAATCCGCCTACCAAACCAAGAAAAGCCTCGCAAGATTTTTCTGCCAGAAAACTGATGGCAACGGTGTTTTGGGATGCCAAAGGGGTGTTGTTGGTTGAATTCATGGAACGTGGTACGACCATTAATCAAGACGTGTACTGTGAAACAATAAAAAAGTTACGACGGGCTATACAGAACAAACGCCGTGGTATGCTGACTTCCGGTATCATTTTTTTGCACGATAACGCCTGTCCTCACTCTGCTCGCAGAACAACGGCCCTTCTTGAGTCCTTCAAGTGGGACGTTATCAACCATCCACCTTACAGCCCAGACCTGGGGCCAAGTGATTATCACCTCTTCATGCATTTGAAGAAATGGCTCGGATCACAGCGGTTTGATGATGACGAAGAGCTCAAAGATGCGGTCACAGGCTGGCTCCAAGCACAAGCGGGTGATTTTTATGCAGAAGGAATTTCAAAGCTTGTGAAGAGATACAATAAGTGCCTCAATCGCTATGGAGACTATGTAGAAAAATAGTGCAAAGATGTAGTTGTAAGATGTATATATTAAAATATTTTTATTTAACTTGGTGTATTTTTTTAAATCAACCGGAGGTTACTTTCTGAATGGCCCTCATATTTTCTGTGTTTTGCCTGTTATTGCTGCCCAAGTTCAGGTTTTAGGGGTTGTGACATCTATACTTTTGATGCAAATGCAGTTTTGAAAAGACTGCCTGGTGCTGAAAGGTCTGAGAATGCTGAATGTGTCAGTGAAGCATTCCCTGAAATGGTAATTAGTAAGAGAGCAGAGGCTACACCTACTGCAAGAAGAAAAAGGAAATTGGGAAACTGGGTAAGAAATGACCTCATCAGACTTGACTCACCATAACAAGCAGAAAAATATATATGTTCTGTAAACTAGATAAAGAATAAGTAGTCATATCTCAATGAGGAACTTGAAACTTTCAGCACAGGTCAGGAGAAAGCAGAGGAATTCTGGCTCTAATTTAAAAGAATAGCTGACCACAAACCGGATAGATATGTATGCAGTAGAGCAGTTCATAATGGGAGGGAGCCTCCATGGTATACAGTCACAGTAAGGAAACATCTAAAGAAACAGAGGTTACTGCATAACAGGTGTAAAACAAAGAACAGGGCTATAGCTAGAGAGATGATGAATGAAATGCATTTGGCTGTCAAGAGAGCAATGATTGATGCTTTCAGTGACTACCATAGCAGAATATTGTCAAATGATCTTTCACAGAATCCAAAGAAATTCTGGACATATGTAAAGGCTGTTAGTGGCACCAAAATTAGTATCCAGTCCCTAGTGAATAAGACAGGAACTGAAATTGAGGGTAGCAAACCAAAAGCTGAAATGCTTAACTCCATATTCAAATGTTCCTTTACAAAGGACAACTTAGGAGAATTGCCCCAATTTAATTCTCATGCCACTGAAAAGATGAATGAAATAAGTATTAATGTCAGTGGTGTTAAGAAATAACTGAAATTGTTAAAATTGAACAAAGCTCCAGGCCCTTTCAGATTCTATACTGAATTTGCAGTTGAGCTAGCTGCTCTTCTAACTATAATCTACCACAGATCCCTCAAACAAAAAACTGTTCCTAGTTCTTGGAAAAAGGTACAGGTCACACTCATATGGAAGAAGGGTAGTAGAAGTGATCCACAAAACTTCCATCCAATATCCCTGACATCAGTTTGTTGTAGGATCTTAGAACATATTTTCAGCTCAAACATAATGAGGTATGAAACTTCCTGGCGGATTAAAACTGTGTGCCCAACCGAGACTCGAACTCGGGACCTTTGCCTTTCGTGGGCAAGTGCCTGTGAAAGGCAAAGGTCCCGAGTTCGAGTCTCGGTCGGGCGCACAGTTTTAATCTGCCAGGAAGTTTCATATCAGCGCACACTCCGCTGCAGAGTGAAAATCTCATTCTGGAAACATCCCCCAGGCTGTGGCTAAGCCATGTCTCCGCTATATCCTTTCTTTCAGGAGTGCTAGTTCTGCAAGGTTCGCAGGAGAGCTTCTGTAAAGTTTGGAAGGTAGGAGACGAGATACTGTCAGAAGTAAAGCTGTGAGTACCAGGCATGAGTCATGCTTCGGTAGCTCAGATGGTAGAGCACTTGCCCGCGAAAGGCAAAGGTCCTGAGTTCAAGTCTCGGACGGGCACACAGTTTTAATCTGCCAGGAAGTTTCATATCAGCGCACACTCCGCTGCAGAGTGAAAATCTCATAATGAGGTATATTGAACAAAATGACCTCTTCAGTGCCAACCAACATGGATATCTAAAACTTTGATCATGTGAAATCCAAATCACACTTTTCTCGCATGACGTACTAAAGGCTTTGATCAAGGCAACCAGGTAGATGCAGTGTTTCTTGATTTCCAAAAAGCATTTGACTCAGTACCACACCTATGCTTATTGTCAAAAGTATGATCACATGGGTAACCAAATGACATTTGTGACTGAATTGAGAACTTTTTGGTAGGGAAGACACACCATATTATATTGGATGGAGAGGCATTGTCAGATGTAGAAGTAACTTTGGGTGTGCCCCAGAGGAGTGTGTTGGGACCCTTGTTGTTCATGTTGTATATTAATGATCTTGCAGACAATATTAACAGCAAAATCAGGGTTTATGCCATTATCTGCACTGAAGTACTATCTGAGAGAAGCTGCATAAATGTTCAGTCAGATCTTGATAAGATTTAATCATGGTGCAGAGATTGGCAACTTGCTCTTACTGTTCAGAATGTAAAATTTTCACTTAAAAAAAAAGTAGTATCCTATGATTATAATATCAATGAATCACTGTTTGAATTGGCCAACTTATACACATACCTGCGTGTAACAGTTTGTAGAGATATTAAATGGAATAATCATGTAGGTCCAGTCTTGGGTAAAGCAGGTGGTGGACTTTGGTTTATTGGTAGAATACTGAGGAAGTGCAAACAATCCACAAAAGTGATTGCTTACAAATAACTTGTGCAACCCCCCTAGAATATTGTTCAAGTGTGTGGGACCCATACCAGGTAGGACTAACAGGGTATATTGAATGTATACAGAGAAAGGCAGCACAAATGTTCACAGGTTTATTTAATCCATGGGCAAGTGTCATAGAGATACTGAAGGAACTGATGTGGCAGGCTCTTGAGGACAGACCTAAACTAGCCTGAGTAAGTCTATTAACAAAGTTTCAAGAACCAGCTTTAAATGATTACTCTAGGGATATACTACAATCTCCTCTGTATCACTGACACAGGCATCATGAGGATAAGATTAGAATAATTACTGCATGCACAGAGGCATTCAAACAATCAGTTTTCCTGCACTTCAATACATGAATGGAACAGGAAGAAACACCTATAACTGGTGCAAGGGGACATACCCTCTGCCATGCACCTCATAGTGGTTTGCAGAGTCTGTATGTAGATGAAGATGTACAAAAAGCTACTGGTGTATAAGCTCCTCTAGTGAGGAGTCTAACTCCAGTGTTGATGATTCTACAAGCGATAACTCAAAAAGAGGATGAATCATGGAAAAAAGACCTGAAAGAAAATAACTAAGTTGCAGTCCATTATAATGGACAACTCTGCCCAGGCAAAATTATTGGTTTTGTCACAGAAGATGGATCCAAAATAGTCAGAATGATGTGCATGGAGAAAACTATGAAGGTCTGGAAGTGGCCAGCAGAAGGGAAAGAAGATGTAATGACCTGTAATTTTTCAGATAAAAAAATTAGAGTAAAGAAGCCCAGACCAATTAGGAGAGAACATTACTCCCTTTTGGAACTGGCTAACTTCACTCTTTTCTGGTCTCATAAATATACATCTCTTGTTTGTATTACACCCCTATACACACACACACACACACACACACACACACACACACACACACACACACACACACACACACAAAAAAAAAAAAAAAAAAAAAAAAAAAAAAAAAAATTCAGTAAAGAAAAAAAAGTAAAAAACTGCCTTTTTTCAGCCTTAAGTTATGTTATGGAACCTATATTAACATTATTTGTTCGTAACTTATGTACAATATTGACAAGCTGATCAAAAAATATTTTTCAAAAAATATAATTATAAATGGGCTAAAGTTGTCCTACAATGGAGCAACATTAGCCCATTTAGGGAACAATAATGGTTTATGCATCCTGTGTAAAATGTACTCAAAAACCCACCACGTTTAACAAAGATGTTTTTTTGCATTTTTGGAAGCAAAAATGAAGGACATAATAAACTTTAATCTTGAAAAACTGGAAAAAGTGGCCAAAGTTGGCCCAGTTGACGGTGAACCTCACGTTGAGGCATTTATGTATTGGAAACATTTGTGTAATAATGTTGGTTCCAAAACCTTTGAAGAGATCTATGTAAAACGTGTAGTTACCTACATTACTCAGTATTGTCATTGTTCACTTTTGTGAAACAGATGCTTTTCCTACATTCTAAACAACATTTGCAGCTGAATTAGCTCCTGTTTTAACTATGATATACCATAGACCCCTTCAACAATAAGAGTGGCTAGTGACTGGAAGAAAGCACATGTCATATCAGTCAATAAGAAGGATAGCATAAGTAATCCTTAGAACTACTGTCCAATCTCATTGATGTCTGTGTGTTGTAAATTCATAAAACACATTCTGAGCTCAAACATAATGATGTATCTCAAACGGGGTGATCTCCTCCATGCCAACCAGCTTGGATATGAAAACCCTGATCAAGTGAAATTCAACTTGTACTTTTCTCACATGACATTCTGGAAGCTGTGGAACTAGGTACTCCAGCGGATAAAGTATTTCTTGTCTTCCTAAAAACTTCTGACTCAGTACTGCACAAACATTCATTAACAGAAGTATAATTATATTGGATTTCAAATAAATTTTTTAACTGAATTTAGGAATTCTTACAAGGGGGGACACATCTTGGATGGACTGTCAGCAACAGAAGTAGAAGTAACTTCAGGTGCGTCACAGGAAAGCATGTTGAGACTCTTGTTGTTCACGTGGTATATTAGTGACCTGGCAGACAGTATTACTGTAAGAGTAACCTCACACTTTTTGCAGAGGATGCAGTTACTTATCATGATGCCATATATGAAAAAGCTACACAAACATCTAGTCAGATCTTGATAAATTTTAAATGGGTGAATAAATAGTTGAGTTGTTTTCAGCATTTGGAAATGAAAAATTGGTTAACTACACAAACTAAAGGAATGTATTATTCAATGACTACAAATCAATGAGTTACATTTGGGCCCAGTCAACTCACACGTATACAGGGTGTAACACTTGTGAAGACTGAAACAGGAAAGAGATGCAAACACCAGGATATCATTCTCAAAAACACAGATAATGTCAGTATTAAAAAACAAGATTTGCCAAATTACATCAACAATTATTTCACAAATACAACTTCATTAAGCTTGAAATTTACAAACGAAGAAACACCTGGATTTCCAAAAGTTGCTTCTAGCAAGAGGATAGATCCAACAGATGAACATGAAGTGTTCAAAGTAATAAAAAGCTTGAAACCTGAAATGTCAGCAGGAATTAATGAGGTGCCTGTTTATATCATAACAATGACAGCTGCACAAGTCACAAGGCTCTTGGCATACATAGCCAACTTATCATTTAGTGAAGGAGTGTTTCTGGAAAGGATGAAAATGTCAAAAGTGAAGCCATTATTCAAAAACAGCAAGCATAAGGTAGAAAACTAACAGCCAATATCCCTCCTTCCAGCATTTTCCAAAATAATAGAAAAATTAATGAAGCACAGAATCAAAAAATATCTAAATGACCATAAATTACTAAATAGAAATCAGCATGGCTTCCAGGTAGGTAAAAATACAGAAACAGCACTAATGTGCTACACTGAACAAATAATCAGAAATCTAGAAAAAGACAACAGCACAGTAGGGATAAATTTAGATCTCCTCAAAGCATTTGACACTGTCAGTCATGACATTCTTTTAGAAAAACTGGAAGCATTAGGTATGCATGGGACAGGGAAAAAGTGTTTTGAATCATACCTACAAAACACAACACAGATTGTAGGACTGGTGTCAGGTTACTCCATCCCCCAAAATAAATTTAGTATCAGACGCAAAAAAAGTGGAAATAGGAATGCCACAAGGCAGTATTCTAGGTCCCTTATTGTGCTTTGTTTACATAAATGACTTTCACACCTCAGATAGAGCAGCAAAGGCCATACTATTTGCAGATGACACTAGTATGACAATAGGTGCACCAAAACAAATGCTGCAAACAATGACTGATCAAGTAATAAAGATGTCCACACTTGGTTCAGTGCAAACCAGTTGACATTAAACGCAAATAAAACAAATTATATGCAGATTGGGGAAATATGTCAAAATGTAAATCTTGATCTGTTGTTGGGTGACAAGGCCATGGATGGAGTAGCATCAACAAAATTGCTGAGGATTCATGTAGATGAAAATCTTAATTTCAATGATCATGTAATGAAACTTGTGCAGCAATTTAACTGAACTTGTTTTCATCTTAGAATTAATGCAGATGTTTGTACTGTAGAGGGTGCCAGGACGGCATATTTTGGCTATTTTCAGTCTCTTGCAGCATACGGAATAATATTTTGGGCTTCCACAATTTGCCATCTAAAAGAAATCATTCTGTTACAGAAGAGGGCTATCCGAATAATAACACACAGTCATTCACAGACACAATGAAAACCCTTATTCAACAAGCTTAAAGTTCTAACAATACTTTCCTTAATTGACTTGCATAACTACAATACTCAAAATAGCACAGCACTCCATACTCGGCAAATAAAAAGAACATACACACAAAGGCATGTGAGGTATGGGTACAAAACTCTACAACATACTGCCAGCCAACATCAGAAAGTTAGAAGATGATAACAGATTTAAAGTAGAATTTAAATAATTTCTACTTGAACAATGTTTTTACTCAGTAAATGACTATTTAGGCCAATAAATAATTCTGATAATCTTTATATTAAGGCAAAACTGAAAACACTTTCATCCCCTAAAGTTTCTGTTGATTTTTTAAAATGTGATGGACAGCTGTCGAGTGCGGTAAAATATTTACTGAATTATTGTAGTGAATATAAGGGCTTCCTGTTTAGGGAAGACAAAAGTAAAGCCTTAGGGCAAACAGACTATGGAGTTACAATACTGTTAGTATACATGTATAGAAAGTTGTATTACTGTGTCTTGTTTGACCAATTCTTTGTACATTTTTTGTACAATTTTGTATGTATTATTCTTTGTACTACTTAATGTTAAATTTGTATGTTCCTTTTGCACAGATTGTTTCTCATAAATTTACATGTACTTTTAGACAACATCCATACAATATTTGTTGTCTGCAGATGGGTAAATAAATAAATAAAAATAAAATAAATAGCTGTGAAACAGAATGATCACATAGGTGCAGTTATAGTTAAGACTGGTTGCACACTTAGTTCATTGCCAGGATATTGGGAAATCCTGTACAAAGAAGACTGCTTACAAATCGCCTGTGCACCCCATGTTAGACTACTGCTTATGCATGTTCAGCCAATACTGAATATCACCAACAGGAGGTATTAAATTTATATTGACAAGCATGACATGAACCATGGACCTTGCCATTGATAGGGAGGCTTGCATTCCTCAACAATACAGATAGCCGTACCGTAGGTGCAACCATAACGGAGGGCTATCTGTTGAGAGCCCAGACAAATGTGTGGTTCCTGAAGAGGGGCAGCAGCCTTTTCAGTAGTTGCAGGGGCAACAGTCTGGATAATTGACTGATCAGGCCCTGTAACACTAACCAAAATGGCCGTGCTGTTGTGATACTGCAAACGGCTGAAAGCTGTAATTTTTCCCAAGGGCATGCAGCTTTACTGTATGATTAAATGATAATGGCATCCTCTCGGGTAAAATATTCTGGAGGTAAAATAGTCCCCCATTTGGATCTCCAGGTGGGGACTACTCAAGAGGACATCGTTATCAAAAGGGAAAGAAAACTGGCGTTCTATAAATCGGAGCGTGGAATTTCAGATCCTTTAATCGAGCAGGTAGGTTAGAAAATTTAAAAAGGAAATGGACAGGTTGAAGTTAGATATAGTGGGAACTAGTGAAGTTCAGTGGCAGGAGGAACAAGACTTTTGGTCAGGTGAATACAGGGTTATAAATACAAAATCAAATAGGGGTAATGCAGGAGTAGGTTTAATAATGAATAAAAAGATAGGAGTGCGGGTAAGCTACTACAAACAGCATAGTGAATGCATTATTGTGGCCAAGATAGACACGAAGCCCACGCCTATTACAGTAGTACAAGTTTATATGCCAACTAGCTCTGCAGATGATGAAGAAATTGAAGAAATGTATGATGAGATAAAAGAAATTATTCGGATAGTGAAGGGAGACAAAAATTTAATAGTCATGGGTGACTGCAATTCGACAGTAGGAAAAGGAAGAGAAGGAAACGTAGTAGATTAATATGGATTGGGGCTAAGAAATGAAAGAGGAAGCTGCCTGGTAGAATTTTGCACAGAGTATAACTTAACCATAGCTAACACTTGGTTCAAGAACCATGAAAGAAGGTTGTACACATGAAAGAACCCTGGAGATACTAAAAGGTGTCAGATAGATTATACAATGGTAAGACAGAGATTTAGGAACCAGATTTTAAATTGTAAGACGTTTCCAGGGGCAGATGTGGACTCTGACCACAACCTATTGGTTATGAACTGCAGATTAAAACTGAAGAAACTGCAAAAAGGTGGGGATTTAAGGAGATGGGACCTGGATAAACTGAAAGAACCAGAGGTTGTACAAAGTTTCAGGGAGAGCATAAGGGAACAATTGACAGGAATGGGGGAAAGCAATACAGTAGAAGAAGAATGGGTAGCTTTGAGGAATGAAATAATGAAGGCAGCAGAGGATCAAGTAGGTAAAAAGACGAGGGCCAGTAGAAATCCTTGGGCAACAGAAGAGATACTGAGTTTAATTGATGAAAGGAGAAAATACAAAAATGCAGTAAGTGAAGCAGGCAAAAAGGAATACAAACTTCTCAAAAATGAGATCGACACGAAGAGCAAAATGGCTAAGCAGGGATGGCTAGAAGACAAATGTAAGGATGTAGAGGCTTATCTCGTGAGGGGTAAGATAATACTGCCTACAGGAAAATTAAAGAGACCTTTGGAGAAAAGAGAATCACTTGCATGAATATCAACAGCTCAGATGGAAACCCAGTTCTAAGCAAAGAAGGGAAAGCAGAAAGGTGGAAGGAGTATATAGAGGGTCTATACAGGGGCGATGTACTTGAGGACAATATTATTGAAATGGAAGAGGAGGTAGATGAAAGGAAACGGGAGATATGATACTGCGTGAAGAGTTTGAGAGAGCACTGAAAGACTTAAGTTGAAGCAAGGTCCCGGTAGTAGACAACATTCCATTAGAACTACTGACAGCCTTGGGAGAGCCAGTCCTGACAAAACTCTACCATCTGGTGAGCAAGATATATGAGACAGGTGAAATTCCCTCAGACTGCAAGAAGAATATAATAATTCCAATCCCAAAGAAAGCAGGTGTTGACAGATGTGAAAATTACCGAACTATCCGTTTAATAAGTCACAGCTGCAAAATACTAACGCGAATTCTTTACAGACTAATGGAAAAACTGTTAGAAGCCGACCTCGGGGAAGATCAGTTTGGATTCCATAGAAATGTTGGAACACGTGAGGCAATACTGACCTTACGACTTATCTTCGAAGAACGATTAAGGAAAGGCAAACCTACATTTCTAGCATTTGTAGACTTAGAGAAAGCTTTTGACAATGTTGACTGGAATACTCTCTTTCAAATTCTGAAGCTGGTAGGGGTAAAATACTGGGAGCGAAAGGCTATTTACAATTCGTACAGAAAGCAGATGGCAGTTATAAGAGTCGAGGGACATGAAAGGGAAGCAGTAGTTGGGAAGGGAGTGAGACAGCATTGTAGCCTCTCCCCAATGCTATTCAATCTGCATATTGAGCAAGTAGTAAAGGAAACAAAAGAAAAGTTCGGAGTAGGTATTAAAATCCATGGAGAAGAAATAAAAACTTTGAGGTTCGTTGATGACATTGTAATTCTGTCAGAGACAGCAAAGGATCTAGAAGAGCAGTTGAACGGAATGGACAGTGTCTTGAAAGGAGGGTATAAGATGAACATCAACAAAAGCAAAACGAGGATGTAGTCGAATTAAGTCGGGTGATGCTGAGGGAATTAGATTAGGAAATGAGACACTTAAAGTAGTAAAGGAGTTTTGCTATTTGGGGAGCAAAATAACTGATGATGGTCGAAGTAGAGAGGATATAAAATGTAGACTGGCAATGGCAAGGAAAGCGTTTCTGAAGAAGAGAAATTTGTTAACATCAAGTATTGATTTAAGTGTCAAGAAGTTGTTTCTGAGAGTATTTGTATGGAGTGTAGCCATGTATGGAAGTGAAGCATGGATGATAAATAGTTTGGACAAGAAGAGAATAGAAGCTTTTGAAATGTGGTGCTACAGAAGAATGCTGAAGATTAGATGGGTAGATCACATAACTAATGATGAGGTATTGAACAGAATTGGGGAGAAGAGGAGTTTGTGGCACAACTTGACTAGAAGAAGGGATCGGTTGGTAGGACATGTTCTGAGGCATCAAGGGATCACCAATTTAGTACTGGAGGGCAGCGTGGAGGGTAAAAATCGTAGAGGGAGACCAAGAGATGAATACACTAAGCAGATTCAGAAGGATGTAGGCTGCAGTAGGTACTGGAAGATGAAGAAGCTTGCACAGGATAGAGTACCATGGAGAGCTGCATCAAACCAGTCTCAGGACTGAAGACCACAACAACAACAACAACAACAACAAGTGCGACACAGTCACAGGTTTGTTTCACTCATGAGACAGTATCAAGGGAAATATTGAAAAATCTCACTTGGAGGACTTTTTAAGCTTAAGTGCCAATTATCCCATTATAGTCTACTGAAAAAATTTCAAGAGCTAGTATTAAGTGAAGAACCAAGAAATGTTCTTGAGTGCCATATACAGGCTGTTCAGCAATTCCCATTACAAACTTCTAGGACTTGTAGATGGGAGTGAGTACATAATACTTTGAATTAGAGTGTATGTCTGAAAAGGTATCATCTCTGTTCTATGATACTTTCAATTCAGATGTGTAATGGGTCCACATCTGTTGAGGGAAAGAGAAAAGTATCAGAGTTGCTTGACCAGCTATGCGGTAGGGTAGACAGGATGACATGTACTATGTCAGACAGTCACCTGATGTCACTTAACATCTGCCTTGCCACGAGACCTATCAAATGCTTGTGCATGTCCAATGCAGTAAACATGGTTCAGTACACATTTTCAGTAGAAACGCATTTTAAGAATACACAGATATGCTCCCTGTGTATGCCAAAGCCTAAGAAAAGGGAAGAGCTGCTAGTTGGCTGCATCGTGAAGATTTTCTGCAACATAGCACACCATCGCACAAACATTTTTCCTAAGTCACACAGTGGCTCCAAGAAACAGGTACCTCCATTGTGAGGAGGCAGGATTGTGGTGCTTCACAGCAATGCCACACACCCGAATTGGAAGATGGTGTACCACATCACATAGAAGAGGGTCCATCAACAAGAACTCAAACAACTGTGCCATACAAAGAGTGTTAGTCACAGTATTGTCTGGGATGTTCTGTATGAGCAACAATTACATTCGTACCAGCTACAAAGGGTACTCACTATGGGTCCAGCCACTTTTCCATAACGCGTTGCCTACTTACTGCCCACGGTTCCCGCACCACTGTATCAAGATATACTTGTTTCCAAGTTGAGCTCTGTTCACAGATGAATGTGAGTTCACTAGGGACTCTGTCCTGGATTTATGAAACAGCAATGTCTGTGCAGATGAAAACCCTTGTGCCCATGTACCTTTGGGAATTTCAGCCCTGGTTTGGTATTAACATGCGGGAAGGTACTCTGGATTGTTATGTGATTGAGCTATACCTACTTCCACCCAAGCTAACTGGTTCTGCACACTTGACCTTCCTATCAAACATATTGGACCCATTACTGGAAGCTGTGCCACTGAATGTCCATCAGGAAATGTGGTTTCATCATCATGGTGCACCACCTCACTTATCATGTGAGGTTAGGAGATATCTCAGCAGACGATATGGTGAAAGATGGATATACCAAGTTGATCCAACTGCTTGGCCACTGTGATTGCCATATTTAACCCCTATGGACTACTTCTTGTGTGTTTGTGTAAAAAGTTTACTTTATGAGACTCCTGTAGAAACAGAGGAAGATCTGTTGACTCAAGTTCTGGCCACTACACTACAGAACTGAAGAGACACCAAGTGGGATTTAGAATTTGATGAGAACAAGCTTTTTAGGTATAAAGTCTGTAGCAACATTGGTGGTCACCATCTCGAGCCACTATTGTAATGCATCAGTACTGTTCTGTACAAACAGTATGCTTGGTTCATTTTTGTTTTGAAGTAATTTAAACATGTAATGTTAAAGTTTAAGTACAGATAAGTGTGCTTAAGTGATAAATGGATATTTTGTTATATTTCCTTTCAAACTATTACCTAATAATTGTATTGTGTCATGCCTAATTCAGTTCCTCAAGCATAAATTGATGACTTGAAACTGCCGTAGAAAGGACATGGTTTCCTATTGAAAACACTATGTACTTTCCCCTCTGCAAGTCCTAGAAGTTTGCAACAGGATTTTCCAAACACCCTGTATATCACTCAAGCAGAGACTATGAAGATGGCAAGCACATCTTGCACAGTGGGATTTGAGCAGTCATTCTTTTGATGTTCCATCGTTAATTGGAACAAGAAGGAATGATTACTGAAGTCCTGGCAAGAGTCTCAGCCTCCACAGCTAATATAATAATATGTGAAGACATGGATATTAACATAGGTTTTGAGGGTGAAATTAGTGCTAATTTCATATACATTTTGAGCATTTTTGGCATGGCACGAATAGTTAACATTGCTGCTAGGATATCAAAGAAAGACAGACTTGATAAAATGCACAAAGCTGTAAATCTCAGAAAATAAAAGTACATATTTCTTGTAGGGCATTGGCAAATCAGACCTGTCATGAAGCATATATAGAATGCAATGCAGATGCTAAGTTCATTAAATTTTGTCCAATGTTTAAATTACTTTTTGAGGTGACATTTCCAAAAGTAGGCACTTCAACAACAGTGGGTAAGGAAACTAGATGGGTTACTGTGGGTATCAGAAAGACCTCTCAGAGAGTTCAATTTCTCATTTCGTTATAAAAGTATTACACTAATCCACAGTTGCTTGATTACCATCAAAGGAATAAAAATATACAAGAAAGTACTGCTTGTTGCAAAAAAGATCATTCAATAACAAAATAACACATAATGCAGAAAATAAAACCAAATTAGTAACAGATGTTATAAAATATGAAACTGCAAAAGGTAGGTACAAATATAACAACATGTAAACCAAAGATGTGGTAGAATAATAGAAAATCCACAGAAAAGGACTATTGCTCAGATACCTCAGACAAGTTGAACGAAAATCTTCCTGAAACATGTGTAGTACCCACCATCACTTACACAACAAGTATGATGATGTTGTTTGCCTCAGCAGAGCTTGGTGTCAGGAAGATATTACACAAATTAAAAATAAGAAGTCATCAAGCACAGATGAGGTACCAGTCTCTGTTCTGAAGGTGTGCACAGGCAGCGTACAAGCTCCATTAATGAACATAATAAATGAGTCCTTTATTTCAGGTATTTTTCTGTAGTACCTAAAGCACGCATGAGTTGCCCTTTCTAAACAAGGTAACATGGAGAGTACTGAATATTACCAACCAGTTTCACTAATGTCCATTCTGAACAATAACTGAATCAATCATTAAAATGTACTAATACATTATTTGAATAAATACAACCTTTTAAAAGCACAGTTTGGTTTCTGGAATGGGAGGAGTACAATATCAGCCTTTACATATGTCACAAAAGTGGTATTTGCAGCTCTTGACAAGGATAGCTGTGTTCCAGGCATATTCTTAGATGTGTCCAAGAATTCTGACACTGTTGACTATAAAATACTACTACACAAGCTAGAAGCACTAGGTGTAAAAGGAATACCAAATGAGTGGTTTCAGTCTTATCTGGGAGGCAGGATGCAAATGGTAGAAACGGTCCACTTATGGGCTGATGATAATTTTATAGTAAACAAGTGTCAAACAAGAAACATGTAAATATTGGTGTTCATCAAGATAGTATAGTGTGTCCAATTCTATTCTAAATATATACCAATAACTTTCCAGACTGTATAAGCCACAAGGAGAAAGTTTTATTTGCTGATCACAGAAACAACACAGTCACTGATAAAAGCACCGAACTCCTATTAGAGAAAGCAAATGAAATCCTCATGGGTGAAAATGACTGAACTGTATGTAATAAATTACCCCCCCGCCCTTAATGGAGTGGTCTTTTTTCTCAAATTGTGTTCTAAAAAATAATATTTTTTTGTTAATGAAAAACATCCTATAATGAATGACATTACATCGGGAGTAAACTTGTACACTGGACTTTCACTAAAATAGCCTGAAGCTTGAAGACATTTTTTAGATTCTGTATCACTGCGAAGTCCAACCATGTATTTCGCAACGGTTTCCTGTGAACATAAACTTGGGAGGAGCTGGCTGGAGCATTGTAGATGTATTTATCTCATACCACTGGCAAGCACTTGTCACTCGACTCATGAATTGTCATCACTTTCCGTCTCTAATGAAGTAACATTACATTCTCCTTCACTTCCTGATCCACTCAGTTCAATGTCAGCTTGAGGATCTCTCAGCCATCCTTTTTTGAAAGCATTGCCTAAACAACAATACAAAAGAGTGTTTGAAAGCATGGATTTTGTTGACGAGTATCCAAAGATGCAACACTAAAGATGATATCTAGTGGTGACCACCTCAACCAAAAGATGACAACCAGTCTAAAAATGTATTGCTAGATGCTCTGTAGTGGCTAAACACTTAACTTTCAGTGCTTTGGATATAAACTGGGTTTTACTTTTTCAAAAGTCTGTTCTTAAATTGTCTGAGTATACTTGAAATTTTAAGTTCCTGTCAAAATAATAAAAATGAGATAACTCAGGGTTTTATGTTAAGGGATTAGCATCAAACATATAGAAAACAAACAATATGCAATTCAGCATAGAGAAGGAAAACAACTCTGCAGCATTAAACATAAATAATAACACTACAGATTGTGCAGCAAACACAAAGTTTTTAGGGACAAATACTGTCTGTCAGTTAACATGGAATGAATGCATAAAAAATGTCATCTGCATGTTATTCTCTCTTATTCTCTCATCATGAAGTGGTAGTCGGGCTCATTGTAAAGAACTGCTTAAAAAGCTTGATATCCTTACTGCACCGTGTGAGTATATCTACCAATCTGTAGTATAAATCAGGGAAAACATTACTTAATAAGAAATGCATACTACACAATTAAAGATTACTTGTAGGACTCATAGTAGTGGCGAATAATGAAAGGGAACAACTACATCACCATATTACATTATAGTATATGATCACAACATAATGCTTTTACAAGAAAATCTTGTGCCAAGATCTATAGTGCTTGATAGTAATGTTTTGTCGTTCTCCTGATTTCAACATCACACCCAACACATAGCAATACTGACTCAGTTTTTCAGGTGAATGGAAGGGTTTATTTTTTATTTATTTATTTCATTTATTTTTAATTTTATTTATTTATTTCAAGTTCTGTAGATCCATAGGAGAATATATCCCAGGATAGAATGAGTCAAATTTTTACAAATTATTGTTTAGTGCACAAGTATAGTGTTCTTATCACACAAATAACAGGAACAGAATACATTTCAGTTTTAAATTACACCATATATAGACAAAGAATGATGATAAGGCCACAGAGGACACAAAAATAGATTTAAGCATACTCAGGAGGTATTATGCATTTTGGCTTAGAAATTCATCTATACTATAATAAGAATCATCTACAAGGACGTGCTTCAGCTTTCCTTTAAACTTGGGTATGTCTCCAACCAGTTCTTTAAGTATTGGTGGAAGGGCATTAGAAATCTGGGTGTCACTGCATAAAACACCCTTCTGCACCATGCTCTTTGTTTTTAGATCATAATGAATAACAAGTTTTCTCTAGTGTTATAATTGTGGCACAAACAATTGGTTTTAAATAAGTTGCTATTTTTTGAAACAAAGGACATCAGGGAAAAAATTATTGAGCAGTTGTAAAGATTTGAAGATGTCTAAATAGATTTCTGCATGAGTGCCTAGGATGTACTCCACACATAATTCTTGTGGCTCGCTTTTCTTGCTGTCAGTTGATTTCCCTAGAATATTACACCGTAGACCATAGGTTAGTGGGAATAGCGAAAGTATGCTCTTTTTATTGTGCTCATCTCCCTACTGTCTGACATGATTCTCAAAACAAATGTTGCTGAGCTTAACCTTCTGAACAGACCTTTTTTATTTTATTTATTTATCTACTTATTATCATCCCAATGATCACATTTGTGATATAGGATTTTTTGAATATGATAGTGCTACTTAAGTTTTCTGTCTATACACAGACACAAGAATTTGGAGGACTCAACCTTTAGAATCTCATGTCCACCCATTTTTAGATTCATTTCATTGGTAACATTTGTATTAGAAGAAAAAAGAACATAATTTGTCTTTTTTTAGATTGATGGAAAGACCATTAGTTTCAAACCATTTTGTTATATCTGCAAAAGCCTTATTTACTATCTTATTTGACACATTCCCCAAGGGACTATTAACTGCTATGGTAGTGTCATCAGCAAACATGGTGATTTTCCCATGTTTTGTGCATAGTGGCAGATCATTTATAAATATTAGAAAAAGATGCAGTCCTTCCATGATTCCTTTGTGCTTTCTACCACACAGATAGGATTCGAGCCATTTGCCTATTGTTTCACTCATTCCTAGGTTGTTGGCCTTATACAGGAGAATATGGTGACTTATACCATCAAAAGATTTTGGCCAGTCACAAAATATTCCAACTGTCAGAAAATTATTATTTATGGATTCTAAAACATTGTCAACAAATGCTTGTATTGCATCCTCAGTGGATACAACTTTTTGAACGCCAAACTGGCTACAGCTGAGGGTACTGTATTTACTAAGATGCTCAGTCATTTGGTTGTGCATCAATTGCTCTTGTACCATAGAAAAAACTGAGAGTAATGAAATGGGTCAATAATTTGTAACATCAGTCTTTTCTCCTTTTTTATAAATTGGTCATATAAGTCCCTATTTTAGCGTGTCACAGAATATGCCTTCCTCCAGTGACATATTACAAATATGGTTGATGACTGTACTTATTTCTCTACAACAATATTTCAATAATTTGCTGGAAATGTTATCAACTCCAACAGAGTTTTTACTTTTTAAAGGCAGAATTACTTTTTCCATTTCTTTCACTGCTATTTTCCAGACACGCATCTCATCTTTTTTGTTAGTTAAAGTATTAGGCATAAATTCTGTAGCTTTCTTTACAGAACCCAGGCACCCCATTTGATTTTACACTGTTAAGAAATGAGTGTTGAAAATATTAACCAGTATTTCAGGATCATCCACTGTATTGCACCCATTTCTCAAACTAGTAATTTGTTTGGCAGCCGATCTTTCCCCAGTCTCACTTTCCACATATTTCCATATGGTTTTCATTTTGTATCAGATTTATCAATTTTCTCTTTTAAGTACGCACTTTTTGATTTCTGTATCAGTTTCCTTAATATCTTATACACTTTATATTGCCACATCATTTCAGTATTTTTAGACAACCTGGCTGACACATACAACTGTCTTTTTGTTTTAGATGAAACTTTAATGCCCTGGGTAATCCATGGCTTAGATGTCATGTTAAACTAGTTTTCTCTGACTCTTTTCTTTTTAAACACTTCCTCAAAAAGACTTGTTAGTTGATTAATAAATAAATTAAATTTTGAGTTAACGTCTGTTTGATTATATACTTCAAACTATTCCACTAACTGTAGCTTCAGCCTATATGTCTCCATTGTTTTTTTTATTTATTGGTCTCACGGTTTTCCAGACAGGTTTTGGTTTTATCTTAAAATCAAACTGAGGGATAGTAAGATGTACTGCATCATGGTCTGACAGCTCATTTGAGACTTGACTGCTTATCAAGCTGCCATGCCTAGACTTATCAACAAGAACAGCATCAGTTAGAGTACTGAAATGGTCAGTTACCCTAGTGGGAAATTCCACTATTTGCACTAAATTGTAAGAGCTCATCAATTGCTCTAATTCTATTCTGTCACTACTTTCAATCAAGAAATTTACATTGAACTCATCTAGTAATACGACTGAAATGTGTTTTTTATACAGTTTTGACAAAACTGCTTCACTCTGTTTGATGCTGAGATTCCCTGTAAGTGCTCTGTAAATTGACAATATCACAACTGGTCTGTTACTTGCTATCAGCTCTATGCCACACTTCAAAATGTTGCTCTGTACATTAAGTCCAGGCCTCTAAAGTCTATGTTATTTCTAACATAAATCACTGTTCCATCCCTCTTCATGATGGATCTACAATAATGGGATGCTACACTGAATCTGTTGATACACAACAGTTGAAAACTACTAGTGACACGGTGTTCAGTAAAACACAGAATCTCCAGTTGCTTTTCACATTCAATATAATTTATACCCATTACAAACTGGTCTATTGAATTTTTAAGTCCTCTTAGACCTATGCTCTGATAGAAAATTGTGAGAGATTTAGACACATTTAAATTTGCACCATTTTCAGAGCTAGGCTTATTAGGTAGCAGGGTACTTTCACTGAGGACTGGTTTGTACTTCTGGTCTGCTACACCCTCTTCCTCTGTATGAGATTTATTAGACACTATCTTGTTAAGTGTAATTGCCTGAGGAGGCTCACTAGGACTTTTGTAGTGGATCTTAAACACTACAAAGCATGTGTGGGATATAGTTTCATTTTTATGGGCCTGGAATCAGTTCTGCAAGCAAACTGGAGTTTTGCAAGGGGCATGTCATGGTTCCGGAGTCACCAGTAGAGGCCAATTGCATGTGCAGTGATGAAGACCAAAACTGTGTTTCATATTATAAGTTACCTGGGGCAAATCAGGGGTAAATTGGAGACTGTTGCACATTAGGTACAAACTGAGTGAGGCAGTGAGTTGTTTAGACACTAACCTCATAATTGGGAGAAAGAAGTTTGCTCTGTCTGGCAATTCTGGTAATTTTCCTAAATCAATTCAGACAAATGCCAGGATGGTTTTTCCTTCATCAAGACCATGGCCGACAACCTGTTCTATCCTCATAAAAGTATACTTTTATGTTCTGTTTCTATGTATATTTTTGAGCTATTTATTTTCATTATATTTTGATAACAAATTTTGTATCATTGTAAGATGACCCCTGGATGGATAAATAAATAAATGTTGTATTATGCTAAGTACTCTTTCAGTGCACTTCACATTACTGTGCAGAGTATGTATGTAGATGTAAACTGTTACGGCTCTGTGATAGATACTTCTGCAAAATGATAGATAGACGGATGAATTCAAAATTGTTGGGTACTAAATAGTGTGTTATCAGTGCCCCTTTGCAAGATTGGTGAATGAATAATTACTCCTTTTAAAATAAAGGGCAAAGGCCATATAACTCAAACTATAGCAATAAAAAAATTCATAATTAATTTCAGTGTACAGTAAGTGCAACACAGAAAACATTGCCCTGTGCTAGGTTTTAATCCAGCAACAGATAAGCATGATCAATGGACAGTGTCCGATATGAAGACAAGTGAGGACCATTTTGCCCACTTGGGGAGTTCAAAGGGAAGTGTACCATGAGCAAATAGTTTGACCAACTGCAGCATGTTATTAGCCACTTACAGACACAAACTTCCCCACTTAGCCATCACTCTCTTTGACACCCACAACACAACAGCCTGTTGGGGGATACTAATTTGAAGTGTGGTATTTTCCTGACAGGCTGCTTGTGCTGCTTTGTCAGTATCCTCATTCTTCTCAATTCCCATACGTCCAGGGACCCAGCAGAAGGCCACCTCTTTTCCTGCTTGTGCAGGAGGTGGATCGTATCCTGGGGTATTTGAACTATTCTATCTCCCAGGAACATTTTCCGAATACCTGCAGAGCTTTAAGAAAGTCTGTGCAGACAAGAAACTTCCCTTCTCTAAGAAGTCTCATGTGCTCCAGTGCCTTCTTGACCACACAGAGCTCTGCATAGTACACCAAGAAGTTGCTGGGCGGGCAGATTTTATGATAAAATCTAAGATAGCAGAATACCCAGCATTGTTCCCTTGCTTTGAGCCATTGGTAAAAACCACCAAGTGCTTGTGATGTCTGTATGACAACAAAATGTGACAGTGAACACTCTGGACATAAATTGTTTGCTGTGATTTAATTATAGTCCTGTTCAGCTGTCATGTAGACTGTGTCTTGTCTGCTTCAGTTTGGGCCTTTGGTTAAATTACTTCTGTCATCAGCCCAATTTACAGATCTTGACTAGTGCTTGAAAATTGTTAGAGAGTAATTTATATAGGTTGATAACATGAACAGAATCAGTTCTAAACTTTGTGTGGTTCAGTATTTTATGTTTTTCCTTGAGTGTTTAGTTCATTCCTGTGGCGTAGCTTCTCAATCTGATCCTTTGCAAGTCTTAGGAAGCAAAGACTGAATTAATGCAAGAGGGATGGCATTACACTTTAGTCTGTCAATTATAAATTTATAAGCTACACAATCAAAGGCCATACAAGGTCCCAAAGTACATGAACAGAATAGTTTTTGTTCTATGTTCAAATCACAGTGGGGTCATCACTTGTCAGTACAGCTCAGTTTGGGCTATTCAACATTTGCAAAAACAGAACAATCAGAGACTGGAGGTTTTGTGGAACAAAATACTTTTTGCAGCAACTGTATTGAATGAAGAAGGTGAACAGGGAGCGTGACAATTACTACTGTCTGTCAAGTATTGATCAGAATGTAAACTATGAGGTAAATCATTCTTGAATTACAAATACTTGAGAGGAAATCAGTATGCAATTACTACTCTCATCCAGAGTGACAGGATCAAGAATGGAACATAAAACATGTAACATATAAAAATTCATAGCAAAGAATAAACAGTACACAGAGACTAATAGTATTATTAGTATATTATTAGAAAACACAGCACTCCTGGTGTTAGAAGCAGAAGCTGCTTGACAGCTAAGATCCACTTGTTACTCCATGCACAAGTGGCAATACACTACTAAACACACAAGCATCATTGGTTGGTGTGAACTTGACAGTCAAATGCAACAATAACACACAAACATTTAACAGATGTTACTGCACTGTTAAGACTTCATTTGTAAGGTCATTTATGGCTGTGTAGATAATGTCTAGTGAAATAGAAAACTAAGGTGTAGTTATAAAAATCTTGCTCTAAAAATGTATCATCTGCAAAGTCTGCATGACATTTTTGTACAACAGCTATGTTAAAGGAAATTCTCCATCAACACATGTTTATACTATTAGCAAAGATCGACACAGGCTTGTCCATTTTGATGAATATTATGAAGCTTACAAAAAGACTTACACTACGACATGAAGAATTTTTTTGTGAAAAACATGACTGCTCAGTTATCAAACAAAGTCAGGAGCAAATGGAATATAATTAACAAAGAAACAGGAAAACAATCAGACAATAATGGCAAATCCCTAAAGGTCAAACTAAACAGCAGAGTAATAGAACATCCTGCAGCTATTAGAAGTACTTTCTACAAATATTTTACCAGTATACTCGAGAGATTAACACAAAATAACAAAGGTGGTCCTCAACAAAGCCTAAGTTGCTTAGAAAAAAACAAGACTCCATCATTGACTCATGTTACTTGTGTCCTTCAACAAAGCAAGACATAGTAAAAGTCATAAAAAATTTGATAATAAAATCTCCCCTCACATAAATGAGCCTTCAAATAAAATTTAAAGTTAATAACAAATGAGATGGACTATCTGCTTTGCCACGTAGTTAATTCATGTCTGATGAAAGGTAATTTTTCAAATTGAATTTAAATAGCCAGTATTATGACTGTACAATATTGGAGATCCTAAGCACTGTATCACATGTGGACAAGACAGCCTACTGCCCATTATCTCAAAAGTTGTTGAGAAGAAAGTATACATTAGATTTACTTCACATTTTGAAAGAAATGGTATCAAAGACAATAGGCAGTTAGAATCCAAAAAGAAAAATCAATGGAGTCATCAGCATTTGAATGTGTATGTATAGTCTCAGAGGGATTAGAGTAAGATGAAAAGCCTCTAAGTATGTTTTGTGGCTTGTTGAGAGCTTTTGGCCCAGTCAACCATCACATACTAGTAAGGAAACTTGATCGCTATGGGATTAGAGGAACTGTTCTTAGTATCATTAAATCATACCTGCAAAATAGACAACAAGTAACAGAAATACAATCTGAAAAAAAAGATATATTTGTAAGATTTTCAACAAATAAGTCACAGTGTATCACAATACAGCATATTAAGTCCTCTGGTCTTTAAATATGTCTGCTTGTGTCTGTATGTGTGGATGGATATGTGCGTGTGTGCGAGTGTATACCTGTCCTTTTTTCCCCCTAAGGTAAGTCTTTCCGCTCCCGGGATTGGAATGACTCCTTACCCTCTCCTTTAAAACCCACCTCCTTTCGTCTTCCCCTCTCCTTCCCTCTTTCCTGATGAGGCAACAGTTTGTTGCGAAAGCTTGAATTTTGTGTGTATGTTTGTGTTTGTTTGTGTGTCTATCGACCTGCCAGCGCTTTTGTTCGGTAAGTCACCTCATCTTTGTTTTTATATATAATTTTTCCCACGTGGAATGTTTCCTTCCATTATATTGAAGATATACATAGTATTACATAGTCAAGTCATTTAAAAATCTGGGCATAATGTTGCAAAGCAATATGATGTGGAAGGAGCATGTGAAAACTGTGGTAGAGAAGGAAAATAGTCAACTTTGGTTTATTGGGAGAATTTTAGGAAAGAGTGATTCACCTGCAAAGGAGACTGCATATAGGATGCTGGTGCAAACTATTCTTGAGTATTGCTTGAGTATTTGGGATCTGTACCAGGTCGAATTGAAGGAAGACATCAAAGCAATTCAGAGGCGGACTAGTAGATTTGTTGCCAGTAGGTTTGAACAACATGTAAGTGTTACAGAGATGCTTCAGGAACTCAAATGGAATCCCTGGAGGAATGGTAATGTTCTTTTCAAGAAACACTATTGAGAAAATTTAGAGAACCGGAATTTGAAGCTGACTGCTGTTCAATTCTACTACTGCCAACATACATTACATGTAAGGACCATGAAGATAAGTTACAAGAAATTAGGGCTCATACAGAGGCACACAGACAGTCATTTTTCCCTTGCTCTACTTGCAAATGGAACAGGAAAGGAAATGACAAGTAGTTGGAAGGGTACTCCCTGCCACACACAGTATGGTGCCTTGCAGATTATCTATGTATATTTAGATGTAGATGAAAGTTAATAGTTCCACGACACAGCCAAGCTTGAAGAAAGTACTGCTTATACAGCAATAAAATTGTACAACTATTTATTAATTGATGTTTCAAATATCAGCTTGAAACAGAAATTTAAGCAAATGATGAAAATATTGCTTATAGAAAATCCTTTCTATTCAGTCAGTGAAAACATATTAAATGCAAAAAATGGAAGTAGGCATGCATAGGTAGTTGGGCAGTAATTTCTAGGTGCGTTCTTATGTATGCTGTAATAGAAATAAAATGTGTACAAGAAGACTGACAAGAAAATAAACAATGTGTAATTTACATGATGCCATTAATTTTAAAACTGATATGCCCATGAAAATTAAATAGTGCATGTTATTCTTATTTCATAAAATTGACAATGTGAGCATGTTGCCGCACAGGATTAGCCGAGCAGTCTAAAGGCGCTGCAGTCATGGACTGTGCGGCTGGTCCCGGCGGAGGTTCGAGTCCTTCCTCGGGCATGGGAGTGTGTGTGTGTCCTTAGGATAATTTAGGTTAAGTAGTGTGTCAGCTTAGGGACTGATGAACTTAGCAGTTAAGTCCCATAAGATTTCACACACATTTTTGTGAGCATGTTCCTTCCTCTGATCCACATATGTACACCCAAAGCTGCTAAATACATTTAACCTTCAGACACCAGACCATATAAGTGTACATGCTGTTTAATCTAATAATGGCAAATCTATGTGCACTGAAACAATAAGGAGAACACAAAATGCACATAGAAATGGAAAAAAATCCTGTATGAAGGCACAGTTCAAAAAGAGAGAAAAAATCCAATAGAACTCACAAAATTAAAATCTTCACGTCTAGTTTTGGCAGAGGAATAGATGCTAGGCTGAAGCTACTGGGCATTACACACAGCCCAAAAATTAAAGGAATTTTTAGACCAGATGTATGAATGTGACCAGTATAGAACCATTCATAAATCCATTACCAAATTTGCAACAATAATGTTTTTTTTTTCAATGCCTACCACAATGACACTAATGCAGAAATATTAACACATAAAAGCTAAATTGTAAGTTAACATGTATAAATATTTTGAAACCCCAGTGAACAGAGGAAAGCCTGCTAAGGCACTACATGGGTAACACTCTGAGACACAGGTCCACTGCCTGCATCTGTTGAAAAAATCCATGAGCTCTACCCTTAGCACACTTCCAATTAGATGCCTTGGAATGGGCATGCACATGAACAAGGGAACTTTCCAATTCCCACTACTGTGGAGGTACGTCAGGATATCCTCATCTATGAGGTCAACACATGAGATGGCCTACAATGGCCTACAGTGATACCATCAGGGTCAGCTCTGGTTGAGGTGATCTCACACACCACCACTATCCCTGCCACTGCATCTAGCTCATCCTGAGTAGTGCTGACAACAGCTGGGCTTGTAACCAAAGACTTGGCCTCTGCACAGATGACCCACAGATGTGCTAGCAAGAACCATGTCTCTGAACATGCCTCACCATGTCAGAGCATCAAGGTTTTGCCTAGACTGGGAAAGGCTATATGATGACATGTAACTACTGCAGGAGAATGAGGAGGAATGTGGTTTTCTTGCTATCAGAGGTCCAAGCACACCATCCCAGTGCACCTACTACTTCCCATGCTTTGTGAAGTCATAAGTTATTTCATGGACAACTCCTGTGTTAAACAAACCAACACAGATAAGTAGTTTCTCCCGAACAAGGTACTCTATTCCTCAATACAGAAATATAAGGGATAGTAACAAATTGGATGTTCAACATATTCTCATGTTACATAATACAGGCATGAAGTGCATCAAATATTAGTCTCTAAAATGTATTGCAGCATTAATAAAAAGAAAAAAGTAAGAACTTGTCACATATTAATAAGCATTTTCACTAGCTTACAGTGCAGTTCCAGTTTTAATCTCTTGGAAAATAAATCTGTCACCACTGGCTAACTATGAAGATAGAGCAGGAGATATATAATTAACTTTATAATAGTTTTCTGCATCTTAGTGAGTAAATTAATTAATATCTTTAAAGTATTGTAAGTAACACACTAAGACTGAGACTCCGGGGGGGGGGGGGGGGGGGGGGGGGGGGGGGGGAGCAGGAGGGGACGGTTGGAGGACAATACTCTTATGCATGCATATAACAGAGTCAAAAATTATTTATGGCTGTAGTGATACTTAAAATAACCAGTAACTGGTTTTCTCATGTCTTATTTATTTTATGATGTAGAATGAAACGTTGTTATTGTACAGACATTTCCTAAAATATGTTCTTCAAGAAGTGCTCAGTCATTAAGTGGTTCATCAGAAACTACTTTTTTCTGAATAGTGACTATGCAGCACACAAAAACTATGAAACTATATTCAAGAATATTTGTTAATCATGTGACATTTATAACATAGTGGCAACATACAGTAAAACTGACATATAATTTAGCACAAAATTTGTATTACGGAAGTTATCAAACTGACCTTAACAATTCAGATCAGTAGTCGGGATGCAATGCTAAGACACACTCCATATTATGCACCTGAGAGAGAATGATAAAGAGGAATGATCATTATGTAACCACCGTCCACCTATGGCTGTATATTAAGAAACTCATGCTGTTGCTTCTTATCTATGTGTGTAAAAGTAAGTGCAAACAAATGAAGTAGAACAATGGGAGTAACACATCTTCATTTGCCTCCTGTTCCTGAAAGCATGTCACTGCTAGCTGTGCTGGTAATCCTGATAAATACATTATGCCAAGAACAATACATGATTTACTTATTATAATTCTCACACTTATTTCCCTTTTATTTATCGCTATTGATGTGTGTTGCTAATTGTAAAAATCTGTCCCAGTTGAACTATGATTAATACAACCACAATACAAGAACAAAAAATTATTTTCATTTATAGTTTCTTTCTTTGTCTGGAGTTCAGTTGGTGTTCTTTATTTTTGGTTGAAGGTCCTCAACAAGCTCTCACTGGATATAAGGCAACAAACTGCAATTCCCACATATAAAATATTTGTTAATAACTATTCCTTCTGCAAATTATCTAAATATCTAGATTCAAGGCTTAACAGATTGTTGTGCTATAATAAATATTATTGCAATCACATTGACATAGAAGTAGCAATGAGAGATAAACATCAGCTATTTAATGGAGGTGAGGACATTACAGTTTTTTTTCCCAGAGAAGTAACTTTTCAGTCAGTTTTACTATGTTAAACGTGCCTTGACAAGCACTGATAGCTTATTGCAATATAGTTACATTAAATTATTAATGCAGCTGGTTGGTAAAGAAGCCTGCAATAATCTTGAGGAAACTGCAAATACTGTATTTGGTGAAGTTATAGAGTGGTTTTATTCAAATGGAGTCAGTCCTAATGCTGACAAAACACAGTTCATTCATTTCCATACCAGCAAAAAACTGCAGGGACAAATCAATATTAAATGTAATGCAAAATCTGAGTGCAGAACCTTCTAAGTTTCTGAATGTACGTATTCATAACAATCTTAAGTGGAATGATCATATGCTTCACCTTCAAAAGTAGCTTAGATCAGCCTCTTGTACTGTCCAATACTGTATCTATTTTTGATACTGAAGCAGTCAAAACAATAAACTTCAGTTACTTATACTCACTACTATTTTAGAGCAATATATAGTCTATGAGCAGTTTCAGAAAACTGATACAACTAAATTATACAAGTATGTGAAAGACAAACTCTCAAAAATGTTTTTATAATATTTACAAATGTTCTGTGTGTCCAACATTCATCACACGCCAAATATCTAATCAGCAGTCTGCTTGTGCCCATACCCAACCCATAATATGTGGAGTGCTGGTAAGAATAGCTGTTATAAAGTGATGTTCCAAGGCTTCAATGTTCTGTGGTAGATGTGAAAAGTACATATTATATTTGGTCTAACTGCACAAGAAAAAAATCACATGGCATCAAGTGTGGTGACCATAGTGGCCACTCAAATAGTACCAGATCAGCAGCCACAACACAGCACATCTAGTGACATGGCACTATCTTATTCGAATAATCTCATACACAACTGTGAAAATGTGGAGGGGCACCATTTTGTTGGATGATGAAATCCCTGCTTTCAGTTTCAAGTTGTGATTTGAGACGCAATTTCAACATGTCTTGATAGATGGTACCACTGACAGTTCTCTCAGCAAAGAAGAAGGATCCATGGACTGTCTTGTTAGATACAGCACAGAACATATTAACTTTCTATGAACGAAAGACATTTTCTACAGTTGCATGTAGATTTTCTGTCTAACATACATGTGTATTGTGTCAGTTGACCGTTCCTAAAAGAAAAAAAGTGGCTTCATCATTAAGATTAATTTACTTCCAAAGTTGTCATTTTCGAGATGTTCTGCACATCAGTGAAAAACTGTGTATAGCACAGTTTGTTGTCAAGATGTATGGCTTGTTGGAGCTGCAATTTGTACAGCTTCACACTTAATCATTTATGAAGAATTTTGCATGCTGCTGGGTGAGGGATGTTCAGTGATGCACTATGTAGACTTTGTAAAATCACATCCATCACATGTTCCACTGTCTGTTCTCATATGTCCAGTCAACCCAAATCTTTTGCATCACAGAAACAACCATCCACTTTGAATTTTTTGTACCACTTATAGGCCAGTAGAATTAGAATCCAAATCAGAAATAATTGCTACAAAAGGTGTAATTATTTTTATGGCTTCATTTGTGGCCCAATATGACTATCCTATGTTTCCCCCTTGGCAGAGTTGTGCTTATGGTGGAGGATAAACATGTACTGCCAAAATACGTATTTTTGCAGTTTCAAGGTTATATCTCATACAGGACTCACAATCTCAAAAACGAGGTCCTATTAAAAGTTGTAGGGCATTTATTTCTGCATTGAATGAGGCCAGACATATTTTTTTGACCACCCATTCCCATACAGACTTTACACATTTACGAAAAATTTTCATTTTAACCTATGCTTTGGTCACCCATCCACCAATAAAGAGGTCCATCAAAAGTTATAGAGGAATAAATTCTCCTTTTGATGAGACCAAAAGTGAATTTTTTGGACCACCTGTTTCCATACTGCCCCATCTCAAGGTTTGACCAACTCACGTTGATTGTGTAGGTTGTGAGGAAAAGTAGGGAATTTTCTTTCTTTCTTCTTTTTTTCAGTCTATTTCTTATTGAAGATGGGTTAAGGGTAAAACATAGTACTATAACATGCCATAGTACTACCCTTATACCTAGTAATTGTGGTAATTTGTTATTTAACTGAAATTTGAAATTTACAATTAATTTTGTTGTTGGTTGGAAACAAGCAGATACGAAAATGATCGGTCTGTGTCCTGTGTGTGAAAAGAAAACAGTTGAGAATGAGGCAGAGACTGAAAGCAAGAGGACTCAGAACTTTGTTGGGGTGCAGTAAGTTGTGTCACAAATCTTACACAAGGGAGCTGTAGAGAATGCTAATGGAAGTGGAGTTGCATGTCAAGCCTGATCACATGAGCCTCCGTTCAGTTTTAAAACAAAATGCATTTTTGTAACACAGACGCCAGAGATGATTTCATTTTCAGACAGCTAAGACTGAATGCTCACAAGTGGTAACTGTCATTATCATAACCTTTCTTCTCCCCTGGGTTGTGTGGAAGAATGATGGAACATTTCAATCAACCCTAACCAGATACATCGAATGCCTAAAAACTGTGACCAGTGTGGTGTTTGATGGCTACCCAGAAGACCTGCCCACCAACAGAATCAAATATGCTGAGCACCTCCACCAAAGCAAAATACACACTTCTCATCAAGTCACCTTTACCGAGTTAATGGTGGTGACCATTACTCAGGGGCAATTCCTTTCCAATGATGGAAATAAAGAATGTCTCATTAACTTACTTATTTAGAGGCTTGAAGGTGAAGGCTTCTCAGTAAAACAAGCTAATAAAGATATAGACCACCTGATCATTGTCATGACCCATAAGGCATCACAGTAGCATAAGAAGGTTGAGGTAGTCACATCATGCTCATTGTCTTAGCTACACCATCAACAAATACATATTTCTCAAAACCTGGAAGAGGAACACCCCATCAAAAGCATTTGGTCCCAGTGACTTCATACTGGCAGACAACATCAGGACACCACTCATATTTCTCCACACCATAAGTGGAGACAAATTAAGCACTCATCAAGCAGTGCAAGAAGAAGGTAGCAAACCACTGGTCAAAAATAAATGTCTTGAAGAAGAAATCAAATCTTTCGGTGACACAAATTAAGCACTCATCAAGCAGTGCAAGAAGAAGGTAGCAAGCCATTGGTCAAAAATAAATGTCTTGAAGAAGAAATCAAATCTTTCGGTGAGTATGATACTCAGGCTGAAGCTATTGATGAAGCTGGCCTACAATTTTTAATAACCCTCTATGGAGGGAGGGCAGGAGATACTTTACATAAATTCCAATTCAATCTGTTTTCCAAACTCCTTGTGAAGTCCAAATTCAACCTGGTATCCCTACCGCCAACATCTGAAGCAGCCCACCAACAATTCTTGAGCACTTACGTACAAGTACAAATGTGGTTAGGACACCAGATGGATCCACTCTTCTGGGGATGGCAGGTTTCAAAATCTGGTCTTGAACCCTTTTTTACCTCCAAGGAACCAGCTCCACAATGTCTGGTGTCAGAAGGCAGGGATTCAGTGCGTGATGATTTGTGCCAACTGCAAGAGGAACTCCTGCAATAAATCCCTCTGAACAGATGAAACTGATGTACCAGATGTTGATGAAGGCCTAAACTGCATAGATAGGGTCACAAAAATTACGGCTTTGAGGAGTTGAGTGATGGAGCAACGAACTATGAATTCAAAAATCACAGACTTAATGCCAAGAAAACTAAATTGCAAATAGGAGTTTATGTGAATATTTTCTTATGGTGTCTTAAGTAAAAGATATAATGCCTTACCATCCCAAGGAATAATTGATGTCTCTTAAGGTTTTTCAGCTGTGGGAGGTGAGCAGCAGCACCTAATTGTTTCTGAATATGCTAGATACACTGTTTGTTCAGAATACTTTTAATTTAGTAAACAGTTCATTTGAAAGTACATTTGGCAGCAGTTTTAAAACTGCTACAAATTTGTAAAGTCATGGTTTTTTTCTTTTTTTTTCTTTTATTCGCTACTAAAACGGCATCTTTAACCTCATCCACTAAAGGCAGAAGTAACTACATTCCACACTTTAATCGTATAACAAACTACCAGCCTATGGGCAGGTTCAGGAGTCACATGTTAGGCTACAATCCCACTTCCAAAGTACACAGGTCCGTAATAGAATTGAATTTTATTTGATCCTGTAGGATTACACTGTGTACAGTAAATGTTGTATATGCCACATCAAAAACAGAAAACATTCATTACCACTTTTTTCCTAAGGAGTGTCCACTTTGAATACATTCTGTAGTCCTTTTTCAAGCACTGTCAGTCAAAGAGGTATATTTTGTGTATTGTTATTCCTCTGTGTGTTACGGATGTGTACAGTGGCATTTGTAATCCACTCTGAACTACCTTCCTGATTTACATTATTGTTTTATATGTGTAAAAAGATGTAAACTTTAAGATGCCTAGATTTTTGAAGCAATTTATGCATGTTTCAGAAGTCCTTCTTCTACAAATGATAGTTGATGCTTTTTTTTTATAATGTGAACTTTCTTTTTGTTTCTCGAATGTCTGAGTTCCCTTGCAGGCTACAGACAGGCTCCAGTGCTCAGAGACTGGCCATGTGTGTGTGTGTGTGTGTGTGTGTGTGTGAGTTATCACTTTTTGAATGTTTGTGAATTTTGTAAGGCAAAAGAAGAACTTTTTTGACTGAAAGCTTAAATATTTGGCAGTCATTTTCATTGTTCCTGTCTGTGTTCCAACACCACCTTTGTGTGGTTAGTAGTGATCTATCATTTTCATACTGTTGTTATTCCAACCTGGACTTTTCACTGCTTGAGTTTCCTTAAACTGTCACTCAATACTGCAGGTACAGTTCAAAGAGTCCATGGTAAATTGTTTTCAGAAGATATTTGTCTGCATATAGCAATAGCTGGCTCACTATGAATAAGATGGAGCCAAGTTTCTTGTAGACAGAATTAATTTGTTGTTTCCATTTCAGCTCATTATCCACAATGATATCTAAGAATCTAGTGAATTCTACTTCTTCCAGATTTGTGTCCTCCACCTTGACATATGTACGCACAGACTTATCCTTTTTTTTTTCTTAAAAAAAAAAAACCACTCAGTACATTGTCTTTTTCAGATTTATAGCCAGTTCATTTTCCATGAGCCCTTGAGTTGTGATGTTTGCAGAAACATATCCTCTTCTTTCAAGCCATTCCACATTTGGGTCACTGTTCAGTTTTGCCATGTCATCTGTCTACAATTTCTCTTCCCTTTCTCTCCAACATTAAACAGCAATGGACTTATTACCAATCTCTGTGGCACCCTATATTTGATGACTTTGGTTTCTGACTGGTATGAGTTCCTTACTGATACATACTGTTTCCCACTATAAAGGTATAACTGTATTGAATGAAAAATTGAAGCAACAACTGGAGCTTCAGAAATCATGCATCATGATTAAGGATGAAAGCACTAAAGAGTCCATGTGGGAGAAAGTCAGTTTCAAAGGAAGGATTTCTGGTTATAAATTGCTACTGTACTTTGTGAAACATGTCTCCACTGAAGAAAAAAATCAATATCCCATTTTCAACAACCCTTTAGTAGTTATTAAAAAACCAGATGGAACCGTGTGATTGCTTTTAGATGCATGTACTGTCAGAAAAATAACTGAACCAGAAAAAAATAGGTCACCCATAACAGAAGGAGATGATAACAATGTTTGCCGGGGCAAGGTACAATGTACATCATCTTTGTTCAAAGGATGATGATACCAAACCAAAGTACTACCCTTTGGTCTAAATATTTTCATATCTGTATTCGTAAGAGTGTTGAATAAGGTAATAGGTAAAGAATTAAGGGATAAAGTGCTTTTATATATGGATGATATAATAATAGTATTCACAGCATGGGAGGAAGACCTCAAATCTATGGATGAATTTTCCATCAAGGTATTACAGTTAAGCTGTTGAAGTCACAATTCAGAAGAAATGAAGTTAAGTTTATGGGACATATTATAAATACAGTTGGAATCAAGCCTGATCCACATAGGTTAGATGCATTATCAGACTACATCTAGAAACTTCTGATGAAAAAACAACTTCAGTCTTATCTAGGAATGGTAGGATTTTACAAAAAAATACCTTCAAAATGCAATGCATAATGCACCTAATTGAATGAAATTATTGAACATGACACAGGATGGTACTGGGATATACACTGCACAGAAGAATTCAACAATTTAAAAGAAATCCGGAAACTCAATATTACTAGTTCACCTACATTTCTCTTTATTTTTCCATCTATCTGTGAACGCATTAGATTATGGTTTGGTATCCCACATATTTCAGGAATATAATACACAATGCAACAGGACACTGACCAATAGGTTTTGCTGGTAGTATACTTGCACAGTATGAATGAAATTACACATTACAGAAAAAGGAACTGTACTTGTAATATGGGCACTTAAGAAATTTAAATACCTATTAGCAGTAAATGAAACAACAGTACACACTGACCATAGTGCATTAACATTTCTACTGAGAAGTAAAATACGACATAGTAGACTCAGAAAATGGGGCTCTTTTTCAACAGGAGTTCAGATTTTCTATTACGTACATAAGAGGAAAGGATAACATACTACCAGATACACTATCTAGACTACCTCTGGGCCTTCAGTCAAATCAAGATAAAAAAATAAAAAAAATAAGAGAGGGAGAGAGAGAGAGAGAGAGAGAGAGAGAGAGAGAGAGAGAGAGAGAGAGAGAGAGAATTTGAACTTTATTCTTCAAATGCTAATATGAAAAAGACATGAGAACTTTCTGTTACAATTTACAAAATGAACCACAACAAGATGTATGTTTAAGAATTCAGACTGATAACTTACAACAAAACAATGCAAACACCAATGGCCAGTAGAACTCAGACAATGGAATCTTATTCCACAAGGAGAACAATACAGAAAATGGTTACTATGTATACAAGATAGCATCTTCTTCTTCTTCTTCTTCTTCTTCTTCTTTGCCTTCAGCATTTGTCCCACATGCCTGTGGGGTCCACTACATGGGTCCGGTGGATGTTCACCCATTTAAGGTCTTTATGAACCGTATCAGCCCAGCGTTGCTTAGGTCGTCCTTTGGGTCTACTGCCAGTGACTTCAAGTGTGTAATCCTCCTTGACAATAGAGTCATCACTGGCCTGTAAAACATGCCCAAACCATCGAAGATGACTCTCACGCATCTTGACTTGGATTGGTGCAACACCAGACTGTTTCCTAATGCTGTCATTAGAAATGTGATCTAGCTTAGTGAGGCCTGCTGTCCACCTTAGAATCTTTGTTTCAATTACACTTATGCAGTGATCTGTCTCAACTGCAGTCAGCCAGCACTCACAACTATACAAGGCAACTGATCGAATGACAGTGCAATACATTTTTTATTTTAAATTATCTTTCATCCTGCGGTTACAAGTGACTCCAGTTGTTGTTTGCCACTTCATCCAGGCTGTCTGAGTTCTGGTGTTAACCTCTTCAGTGAGTTGGCCGTCAACGGTGATCGTGGATCCAAGGTACTTAAACTTACTCACACGAGTCAGATCTTCACCATTAAATGTGATGGTTCCCATTTCATGTCTGCCTGAGTCATGTACTCAGTTTTCTTCAAATTAAGGCACAAACCATGTTGTGCCAACCGGTCGCTCCATTCTTGAGTTAGGTTTTCTAGATCAAGCTTGTTTTCTGCTGCCAGCATCACATCGTCAGCATAAAGTTGGGTCCGTGGTAATGGCCGGTGCAGGTCAATTGTCACGGTGTCCATTACGAGAATGAACAGAAGTGGTGATAATGCAGAACCTTGATGGACACCAACTGTGATGGGGATGTCCTCGGATAGTCCTGAGGTTGTACGGTCATAACTTCTTGGCTGTGCTTAAAGTAAATGCACCCAGTTAATAAGCTGCTCTGGCACATCATGCTGTTGAAGTGCTAGCCAGATGAGACTGTGTGGCACGCGATCAAAGGCCTTTTCAAGATCCAGGAATGCTAGATGCAGCAGATTGGCCAGTTGTAAGGAATGACATATGAGAAGGCACAGGTACGACATTTGGCAGTCCATAATCAGTTTTTAAAATTTTGTGTAGACCGTTATTCACTCCTGTCATAACTGATATGCTGTCTGTAACTATACCAGTCAAGTTTTCAGTTTCCAGGATGTGGTCTTTTAAAGTTACTACTATTGAATCAGCCCGACCTTTCACATTGACTTTTTCGACAGGAGTAAGCAATAAAAATGTTGACACTATTCTTTTTTTGTGATTGAGTATAATATCTTCTCTCCCATGAGGCACCGCCTTATCGTAGCACTGTCCATGTGGGCGTGAGAGTTTGTGTGCTCTAAGGAAGCTGAGAGCTATATTGGTGGTAGCGTAGCTACTGGCAGGTTCAACCTAGCCGGACAGGTCTCAGCAGAGGAGCCAGACAAAGTGTGCCTCACAACAACCCGTCTTATATCCTATATCCTATATATCCTATTCCCTACCCTCTCCTCAGTTACCATTCCTTTTCTTTCTCTAATTACCTTAACACACCACTGCCTTGTGGTTGGTCTCAGGAGGGATGAAGTCTAAGGGAGAAAACCCTGAAAGAAAAAATCTGGAGTGGGGCCCCAAAGGCGGTTGGAAGGCATACTACATCCCCTTTCGGCAGCTCCTGCAACCAAAGTGATACCAGACGTATTGGCTTGCCTTTCCTCTGGATATTATCGTTTGGGTCGAGAGGGAGACCGTGATGATTGGGCAACTCACGTGTCTTCATATTTATCGCTCAGGCTTGTAGCATTCTGGAGAGGACACTTCAGCGATGTCCAAGGACCTCGGCACAACATGGGAAGAGGCAGTTACCAGTTATAAGCTCTGTCTGATTGGCGTAAGACTCGAGTGCCAGGTGCCACTTCCGACGGTGGGAGAGATCATTGCATCTCATTGGACAGCTACCACCCGCCTCAAGCTGGGCAGCCCCCCAGCCAATAAGGTGCTGTCCTGCCACTATCTGCCTGCTTCACGGGGTGTGTGATGCTTAGAAGTAATCTTTGACAAGTGGATTGATATAGTACACCTACCAACAACAAAAATGAAATAATAAAGAAATCACTATTTCGTATTGCCACCTGGAATGTTAGGACCATGTGTCCAAGAATCACTATTTCGTATTGCCACCTGGAATGTTAGGACCATGTGTCCAAGGTACATTGATGATGCCCAAGAGGTTGATTTCATTCATAAGACTGCCGTAATTGACAGAGAGCTCCATCATTTGAATGTAGACATCCCGGGACTGCAGGAGACGTGGTTTCCAGATGCGAGCTCTATCAGGGAGGATAATTACACATTCTTCTGGCAGGGGATGTTTCAAGACGAGCCAAGACTTCATGGTGTAGGATTTGCTGTTAAAAACGCCCTCCTGGACTGTACTGTACCACCATCCGGTGGAACAGAGCGAATTATTGATTTGAAAATATGCTCCTCAAGTGGCACTGTCAACATCCTAAATGTGTACGCTCCTACCTTATTATCCAGCATGGAAGAGAAAGATCTGTTTTATGACTTACTCAGTGACAGAATAGCCAAGGTACCTAGCACCAAGACACTGTATATTCTTGGGGACTTTAATGCTAGAGTTGGATCAGATAACGACATATGACCGAATTGCCTGGGACATCATGGGGTGGGAAAAATGAATGAAAATGGCCAGAGACTGCTTGAAGTTTGCTGCTTTTATGGACTCTGTATCACAAACACATATTTCCAGCTTAAGGATCAGCACAAGGTGTCTTGGAGACACCCACGCTCTCATCACTGGCATCAACTTGACTTAGTCATAGCTAGGCATACTGGTCTCAAAAATGTGCTACTGACATGAAGTTATCATAGTGCTGATTGCAACACAGACCACGCCCTAGTGGCGTGCACATTGAGGCTCACTCCCTAAGAAATGCCACCACGCTAAACCGAGAGGTCATCCCCGTATCAACACAGATCATGTTCATGACACACAAAGAAAGCAGGATTTTGCCAGTAATTTTGAAAGTGCTTTCCCAGGAAACGTGCAAGCAGAAAGGAATGTTGATAAGAAATGGGCAAAACTCTCTGGTGCAATCTACAACTCATCAGTATTGGCCTATGGAATAAAAGGAAAAAGAAATAAGAACTAGTACGAGCAAAATTTGGAAGAAATGGAACCAGTCACTGAGGCTAAACGGAAAGCCCTGCTTGCTTACAAAAGAAACCCAAATGAAAGAACTTGAGATGACCTACGAAAAGCAAAGAACAGGGCACAGCAAACATCCAGGAGATGCGCAAATAACTACTGGCTGAATTTATGTGCAGGTATACAGAAAGCAGCCGACTCTGGGAATGCTAAGGCAATGTACGATGGTGTTAAGAAAGCAATTGGACCAACTGTCAGAAAAACAGCTCCTCTGAAGTCCAAGACGGGTGAAGTCATTACTGATGAAGGCAAACAAATGGAACGCTGGGTTGAACACTAGCTCGAGTTGTATGCAGCTGAGAATGAAGTTAGCAAGGATGCATGTGACACCATCAAACAAATGCCAGTTATGGAAGAACTAGATGCAATGCCTACAATGGAAGAACTTAGTAGAGAAATAGATTCTCTTGCTAACGGAAAGGCCCCAGGTGAAGATGGCATCCCTGTGCAGCGGTTATTAAGTATAACAAGTCTGTTCTTCTCAAACATTTATATTCACTTATCACAACCAGCTGGAAAGAAGGTTATGTCCCGATGAGTATGCAGAATTCGAGGATAGTTACTCTATATTAACAGAAAGGGAAAAGAAGTGACTGTAACAATTACTGAGGCATTTCATTACTAAGTGTAGCCGGGAAAGCTTATGCAAGAGTCATCCTAATGTGATTACAGATCTTAGCTTCCAGAATCTACCCAGAATCTCAGTGTGGCTTCAGGCCTGGCTGATCAACCGTAGATATGATCTTCTCCTTAAGACAGCTACAAGAGAAATGTCGTGAGCAGCAGAGGCCGCTTTATATTGCTTTCATTGACCTAGTTAAAGCGTTTGATTTAGTGAGCAGAAATGGGCTTTTCAAACTGTTGCAGAAGACTGGATGCCCACCTAAACTACTACAGATAATTGTCTCTTTCCATGAGAAAACACAAGCAACAATTTGCTTCAACGGTAAAACATCAGAAGCATTCCCTGTTAATAGCAGTGTGAAACAGGGTTGTGTGTTAGCTCCTACATTATTTGGGATTTTCTTTTCCCTTCTGCTCAGATTTGCCTTTCAAGACTGTGAGGAGGGAGTGTATCTACATACGAGGTCTGATGGAAATCTTTTCAACATTGCTCGCCTCAAGGCCAAGACCAAAGTAAATACAGTTGTTATCCATGAGTTGTTATATGTGGATGATGCAGCTCTAGTAACAAACACAGAAGATGAGCTGCAGTATATAATCAACAAATTATCAAATGCCTGTGAAAAGTTTGGTTTACTCATCAGCCTTCAAAAGACTAAGATCATGGCGCAGAGCACTACCAACCTTCCATCCATTAGCATTGATGGCAATCCTCTCCAGATAGTTGATGACTTTACCTACTTTGGATCTACAATATGTAGCAACTTGTCCATGGACACTGAAATTACTAACAGAATTGCAAAGGCATCATCTGTCATGGCTAGATTGAAAAACAGAATATGGAACAACGGACTGCTTACCACAAAAACTAAATTAAAAGTCTACAACGCTTGTGTTATAAGCACCCTTCTCTATAGCTGCAAGACATGGACAACTCTTTCTAGGCATGAATCTCGATTCAACAGCTTCCATCTCTGCTGTCTCCGGAAGATCCTTCAGATCTCTTGGAGAGATAGAGTACCCAACACTGAAGTCTTTCATCGTGCAAGCACAACCAGCATCTTTGCACTCCTGAGTCATCGACGTCTAAGATGGTTGGGACACGTCAGGTGCATGGATCCTGAACAGATATCAAAACAGCTGCTGTACGGCGAACTTCAGGAAGGTGTGAGGCCAGTGGGATGACGACATCTTCATTTCAAGGATGTCTGCAAGAGAGACCTGACCAAGACCAGAATCAATCCAAGTCGCTGGGAAAGCACTGCAGACCGTGTCAAGTGGCGAGTAACTGTGCACAACAGTGTCAAGCTCTGAGAGGATGAATGCACACAGGAACAAATCAGGAAGAGGACAAAGCGAAGAGACAGAATGGCTTCTGTTCGAAGTCCCTCAAATTTCACATGTCCAAACTGCAGTAGGGACTGCCACTCTCGAGTGGGACTTTTTAGCCACAGCAGACGCTGCAGACTCTAAACCAAGCATGCTACACCATCATCCCTCAAGGATGGACGGATGCCATTATAATATCTTACTGCAACTCCTAGATGTTTTAAAACACTTATTTCTGTGGATTCATCAACTGGCAGACAAATTTTTTTGTTATCGATATCAGTTTGCAGTTCTTCCTTAAAATGTGGACCCAACACTTCACTTATTATCTTTGAACACTCATTTGATGTAATTATAAATCTGTGGTGGATTTACAGTCAGAAAATATATTTACAAACCGAACAATGTTCAGCAATGAACAATGCAAGTGATGCTTCTACAGGGTGTCCCACTCAAAAGAGGCCCCACATACAAACATTTGCTTAAATTACAGTTAAATACTTTGCATAAAAATCAGGAAATTAAATGAACATGCCATACTTTGTTCTTGGGAAAATTAAGGCGAATCAGAAAAGATGCCGAAAGTGACCACCCATGGTGGGAGAAACATTTGGTGCATGTCTCATTTTTAGCGATGAAACAAACTTCCTCTTAAGTCACAAGGATAATCACCACAACATTCGAATATGGATTACAGAAAAGTCTTTATATATAAATGAACATCATCGCAACTCACCGAAAGTTGATGTGTTCTACAAGGCGTCAGAATAAAAATTGTGTGATCCAATTTTGTTCATCAAGCTATGTATTCCAAAAATCATTTACCTGCAAATGCCGAGGCCACAACTTGATATGGGTTTCACGGATTGCATCTTTCAGTAAGACGGACTACTCCCACTAAGGAGATCTGCATATCCCTTGGCCCAGAGGCATGAAGGTTTTTTTTTTTTTTTTTTTTTTTTTGAAGGGGGCATTAAGGCCGCTCACGTTAAAATATGGCAATTACTAGTTGTAATGAGATTAAACTTTGACTGTTGAATGCTTACAATAACGGTTAGATAACAAAGTTTATCTGCAGCGAGAAGTGGCACGATGTCTAGAAGTTGTCGATGCTAAGCTGAGCTTCGGCTCACTGTATATTATCGGTACATGTCGGTACACTTCGTGTCACCTTATGTTTACAGCTGCTAACAACTTCAGTGACCCAACAGTTGTGCACTATAGTAGCATGGCGAACTCGTATGGTGTGTCAATTGAAAAATAAGTAGCGTAACGAGAGTGCTTCAACATGAACAAATCTGTGATCTGTTTCCAATTAACCTTGTTACTACTGTGTGTAACTTATATCATAGATGCTGATTATCTCACATGCACACATACCTAAAGTTGCATCTCTTTATAACAGACAGACAACATTCCTCCTCTTACATACCTTCTCAACATGGTGACAATGTTTTCCCTCCTAATTTCTCCACACCTCACACTCCATTGAGGTCGAAGCTTATCATAGCACTGACTACTTATTCCAACTTCTGTTGATATCTAAAGAATAGAACTACTGCGTCTGAGACCACTAAAACTCGAACTAAAAGGAACAAGGCTTAAACAACATAGTGGTTACAAAAAACGTGAAGGCTGTTAATACTTTAGGCTTTAAAGTGTCTCAGAGCTTCATTCTTAGCAATGTAAGAATCATGTACATAATCCATAAGTTGGGTCTATCTTCAGAGGCATAACAACACCCGGTGGCTGTGTTGTAGTTCTGACCAATCACGAGTGTGTGATTGTTTACATGAGGATTAAACAACGAATAGAGTCTGTGGAAATTTTAAAACATTTTTGAGACTAACGGCAAGAAGTGCATAGCTGTACTTAGCATGACTACGAATGTGTTGTTTGGCCAATTCATCTGAAGTGTTATTTCAGTGTAAGATTTTTAATTGTATTTTGGAAGAATGAAGTGTTATTAAATAACTGTGTTAATTTAATCAGGCAACCATACATGTCAACAAATGTAACTTTTGTATCATCCATTCAGTATTAAGATTGGGGTTACTATTTGAAGCAAGCCATATATAGTTTCTAGGGGCATTTTAAAGGCATTTAAAATAAGAGTAATGCTATGGACGACAGACCTGTTTGGGGAAAAAACACTTTAAAATCAGAACTTTAACTTCAGAAACCAACAATGTGTTTGAGAGAAGCCATGGAAGTAACTGAAGACACTACAGAAGAACTGAAAATTCTTATATCTAATGCTACAAAAATTTTCTGGACTGTTTTTGAGAGAGAAACTGAAGTTTGTCGACAGCTGGACATCTCAATATTGGTTCCCCGGGTGGTTAAGACCCAAAAGAACAGACCAAACTGCATGATGCCTGATCCTGAAGGGTCTTTATTCCATTTTTAGATTGTTTTATAACAGGCATAAAGTTTATGTAACATAAAGTGCTGTCTGGATTTTCTTTACTGTTCCCAATTTCAACCAGTGAAGTACTCTTAAATAGTAAAGAATGAGAAGAGTTCAAGGTCTTAACTGAATTCTACATTGAAGTCATGGAATGTGGAGTTGAAGATGTTCTTTGTGAATTACATTTATGGAGAAGGAAATCATGAAAGAAGATTCCAGACTTTCATCTGCCGTGGAAGCACTGCAGTTATGCAACAAAGACATGTATCCAAATATCAACAACCTTCTGGAGATATTGGCCACTCTTCCTGTAACTACAGCTACTGCAGAAAGGTCATCTCCACATTAAAGAGAATCAAGACATTGAAGAAATTCAACAGGACAGATGCGTTCTGAAGTTTATCATCTCACATTAAGTCATTTAACAGTTATTAGATTATCATTTACTACTATTTATAAGTTCTGAAAATAAATAAAGTATGCTGCTGCATCAGTGGATGATTCTATTTTGTCTTTTCAGAGAAGACTAAATGGATTAGCCAGGAAAGACACTTATTATTTCCAAGTACCTTTGTTTTACTTTTAGTTATTTTACACTATCCTTTATTTATTTATTCATCTGTAGAACAATGTACTTGGTATGGATGTCTTCAATACTTCACTCAATGCTTCTTATATTTAGTCCTAAAACACTTTCCAAAAACACTAATCTTCCTGCTGACTAATGATATTCTCCTTTATTCAGATGCATGCCATGTTTTGAGAAGTGTTATCTTTCAAGAACAACTGCACTGATAAAGAAACCATTTGAAGTGGACTGTCACATAATATGCAGTTTATAATTGCTAAAGAACTGTGATTTATGTCAACAACAATATGCATCGAATTTTTCTGCTACATTTATTCCATCTCCATTCATGTGAATATATTCAATTCTGCCATGCTACAAATCTGTTTTGAACAACCACCAAACTGTTCTGACGAGTCCAACGTGTGCCACCAAAGAAGTACATAAGCTTGCCGCAACTGCTGAGGGAGTGCTCTGGGGCCCATTTCGGCGGTGCAGCTCTCCGTGTGTGCTCTTCCATATTGAGCAATCAGTCAAAAACACCATCTGTGATGACAGTGGCAGCCCTTACATTGAGTGTACTGTGTGCCTCAGCCTGCCAACGAGGCGCATTTACCATCAAGATCCATCCCCGGCATATTGCCTTGCATCGGTGTCTGCTCAGTTTGGCTTGTACGAAATGGAGCTCAAATGTGGTGTGCTTTTGGCTCACAAGGAACTTATTGGTTGTCAGGGGCACTCAGTTATGGATGCCCTACAGATTTTGCTACTGAGAAGTTTACAGATGATTGTGTTCTTTATTTGTACAAATGTTTTCTATTCATTACTGACATGATGACAGTTCCATGTTAACTTATGTTTCCATTTGAATGACAGTAGTTATGTTTTTTTTTTTTTTCCTAAGCCCGAGTGTGATAATTGGTAGCCATCCTTGTACCTAATATTCTGAGTATTCAGTAATTTGGAGAAGGAGGGAAGATATTAGTGCTTTATGTCCCAGCAGCGACAATGAAGCCATTAGAGATGGAGTGCAAGCTTGCTTTAGGGGAACATGAAGAGAAGCGGCCATGCGCTTTCAAAGAGACCATACTGGTATTTGTGTTAAGCAATTTTGGGAAATCATGGAAAACTAAATCAGGATGGCCAGAAGCAGGTTTGAACCATCATCCTCCTGAATGCGAGCCCAGTTCCTAACCACTACACTACTCTGCTCGGTGAGTATAGAGTATTAAGAGTATTTTAGGTGGCCCTGTTTTGACTACACTGTGGTTCTTAAAAACGTGATTAATGTTTGAAGTGGATTATTTCATGGGAGAATCTAACAGGATTTCAAATAATAATGCACATTATGCAATGCTTTTTTAAAGAAGGAAATATTAACGGCACCAAAGGTCTGAGATTTTAGGGTATTTTAATTGTGGCATTGGTAACTGGCTACTGTCAGGATTCAATTTGATAGATTTCTTGTGTGAGTAATTCTGTTCTGTGTTTTCTGTTAATGGCCATGTTTTGAGGTTACTGTTAAGCTGTGTATTTTATTGTATTGTATGTTTCCTGAATGTTGTTGCACGCTTCTCATCCCGGAACCCCCAACTCTGACTACAACCATAGCATCAGAATTTTCAGTGCAGGCAACCTGTATTCCAGTTCTAAATGTTGAAACAGTTTCACAAATCAGCTGCTGATATTTGTGATACTGATCTGAATGAACATTTTGTAGTTATACAGAACTGAACACAGCCCCTCCCCTCCCTCCAAGAAGAAAAAATTATCTGGACCACTGGCCCTGTAGGACATGACATGGCCTTCTCTATAGCAGCTAGATTTCCAGATTTAATGCCCATGGATTCCTTTTCATGGGGTTATGTGTAAGACCTTTTGTATGTGCCTCCTTTACCGAAAACTCAAATGTATGATGAGATAAAAGAAATTATTCAGATAGTGAAGGGAGACAAAAATTTAATGGTCATGGGGGACTGGAATTCAACAGTAGGAAAAGGAAGAGAAGGAAAAGTTGTAGGTGAATGTGGAATGCGGATAAGGAATGAAAGAGGAAGCTGTCTGGTAGAATTTTGCACAGAGCATAACTTCATCATAGCTATCTAATGTGCTATCTTTGGTGAATCTGCATGCACTTCAGAATATATGACATGAAATGGATTATGTATTTGGAAATATGTAAAAAATAAGTTATCTGTAATTATCGATGTATCGCTATGCATCACATATAGCAGATTTTAACTGCTATATTTATTTTGTATTGCCCTGTGTCTATCTTGCCACACACACAAGATAGACACAATGCAATACAAAATAAATATAGCAATTAGACATGAAGCCCACACCTGCCACAGTAGTACAGGTTTATATGCCAACTAGCTCCACAGATGATGAAGAGATTGAAGAAATGTATGATGAGATAAAAGAAATTATTCAGATAGTGAAGGGAGACGAAAATCTAATAGTCATGGGGGACTGGAATTCAACAGCACGAAAAGAAAGACAAGTAAAAGTAGTAGATGAATATGGAATGGGGATAAGGAATGAAAGAGGCAGCCATCTGGTAGAATTTTGCACAGAGCATAACTTCATCATAGCTAACACTTGGTATAAGAATCATGAAAGAAGGTTATGTACATGGAAGAGGCCTGGAGACACTGGAAGGTTTCAGATAGACTATATAATGGTAAGACAGAGATTTAGGAACCAGGTTTTAAATTGTAAGACATTTCCAGGGGCAGGTATGGACTCTGACCACAATCTATTGGTTATGAACTGCAGAGTAAAACAGAAGAAACTGCAAAGAGGTGGGAATTAATGGAGATGGGACCTGGACAAACTGAAAGAAGCAGAGGTTGTAGAGAGTTTCAGAGAGAGTGTTAGGGAATGATTGTCAGGAACAGGGGAAAGAAATACGGTAGAAGAAGAATGGGTAGCTTTGAGAGATGAAATAGTGAAGGCAGCAGAGGATCAAGTAGGTAAAAAGCCGAGGGCTAGTAGAAATCCTTGGGTAACAGAGGAGATATTGAATTTAATTGATGAAAGGAGAAAATATAAAAATACAGTAAGTGAAGAAGGCAAAAAGGAATACAAATGTATCAAAAATGAGACTGACATGAAGTGTAAAATGGCTAAGCAGGGATGGCTAGAAGACACCAAATGTAAGGATGCAGAGGCATATATCAATACTGCCTACAGGAAAATTAGACAGACCTTTGGAGAAAAGAGAACCATTTGTTTGAATATCAAGAGCTCAGATGGAAAACCTGTTATAAGCAAAGAAGGGAAAGCAGAAAGATGGAAGGAGTATGTAGAGGGTCTGTACAAGGGCGATGTACTTGAGGGCAATGTTATGGAAATGGAAGAAGACATAAATGAAGATGAAATGGGACATGTGAAACTGTGTGAAGAATTTGACAAAACACTGAAAGATCTATGTTGAAACAAGGCCCCGGGAGTAGACAACATTCCATTAGAACTACTGATAGCCTTGGGGGAGCCACCTATGACAAAACTCTACCATTTGGTGAGTAAAATGTATGAGACAGGTGAAATACCCTCAGACTTCAAGAAGAATATAATAATTCCAATCCCAAAGAAAACAGGTATTAACAGGTGTGAAAATTACCGAACTATCAGTTTAATAAGTCACTGCTGCAAAATACTTACGCGAATTCTTTGCAGACAAATGGAAAATCCAGTAGAAGCTGACCTCAGGGAAGATCAGTTTGAATTCTGTAGAAATGTTGGAACACTGAGGCAATACCGACCCTATGACTTACCTTAGAAGATAGGTTAAGGAAAGCTGTTGACAATGTTGACTGGAATACTCTCTTACAAATTCTGAAAGTGGCAGGGGTCAAATACGTGGAGCGAAAGGCTACTTACAATTTGTACAAGAACCAGCTAGCAGTTATAAGAATTGAGGGACATGAAAGAGAAGCAGCAGTTGGAAGGGAGTGAGACACTGTTGTAGCCTATCCCCGATGTTATTCAGTCTGTATACTGAGCAAGCAGTAAAGGAAACAAAAGAAAAATTTGGAGTAGGAATTAAAATCCATGGAGAAGAAATAAAAACTTTGAGGTTTGCTGATGACATTGTAATTCTGCCAGAGACAGCAAAGGACCTGGAAGAGCAGTTGAACAGAGTGTATGGTGTCTTGAAAGGCAGATATAAGATGAACATCAACAAAAGCAAAATGAAGATAATGGAATGTAGTCTAATTAAATCAGGTGATGCTAAGGGAATTAGATTAGAAAATGAGACACTTAAAGTAGAAGATGAGTTCTGCTATCCGGGGAGCAAAATAACTGATGATTGTCAAAGTAAGAGGATATAAAATGTAGACTAGCAATGGCAAGAAAAGTGTTTCTGAAGAAGAGAAATTTGTTAACAGCGAGGATAGATTTAAGTGTCAGAAAGTCTTTTCTAAAAGTATTTGTATGGAGTGTTACCATGTATGGATGGGAAACATGGACGATAAATAGTTTAGACAAGAAGAGAATAGAGGCTTTCGAAATGTGGTTCTAGAGAAGAATGCTGAAGATTAGATGGGTAGATCACGTAACCAATGAGGAGGTACTGAACAGAATCAGGGAGAAGAGGAATTTGTGGCACAACATTACTAGAAGAAGGGATCGGTTAGTACGAGACATTCTGTGACATCAAGGGATGTGTCATACAGCCACAAATGAAAAGGGTTTCGGGAGGAAAATGAGAAACTATGTCTGGCACACTGATTGCTCAAGGGGGTGGAGAAAGAACAACATTGTGGGTCCACACATTTTTACTCATTATGTACTAGGAAGCACAGGGCTAACAAAAATCAGAAAAAACTGCACATGATATAGTGGCATAACTGAACGATGCACTACTGGTGTGGGTTTTGGTTGGCTGTGGAAGTGTACCATGCATTAGTCCCTTGCAGTAGCTGAAGCCGTACTGCATTGTAGCTCGCTGCCCACGAAGTAATCAGAAATGGTAAAATATAACAATTGTTACATTATTAACGGCCAAGACTGCATTCTTATCTCCATATGAGAAAATAATAACTCCAAATCAGTGCCAATTTATTTAAGAAATGAATGTATAAACATAACTGTTCTTGAGGTTACTGATAGAAATAAATCTTCCATGCTTCATTGTTAGGAGAATTACGTGTGTTGTGTGGTTGTTACACCTGCATTGTTTAGATTGAGCTTATTTCTGATATCCAATTACACATACACCACTCTAGTCAATGAGACATCCTTCATTACTCTTATGTACAGGGGATAGGCAGAATAATGTGACCAGTAGTAGTAATGGGATGGTTGTGTTTGACTGTCAGCAATGCAGGTAAAGCATGTGTTGTGCTGGACTGTGCTTGTTCAGTACAGACTGGGCATCAGTGCAGGTTGTGTAGAGTAGTGCACACATCGTATTTGCTTGCAGAGGCCAAAGTCAACGTGCAATGAAAGACCTAACAGAGCTCCTGATTAGCTGGAGCATCAGTAACCAAGACAGCCAACTTATTGAATGTTTCAAGACCAAATGTTTCAACAGACATGACAGCCTACAAAAAACATGGAAAGACATCATTGTCGTACACTAACATGAATTGTGTCAAAACTACGGTGGCTAAAGTGACTGCAGACTTCAATGGCCATCTTTGAGACCCCGTATCTATCGACACTGTCTGCCGAGAACTCCATAAAGTGAATATTCACGGATGAGCTGCTGTAACAAAACCATTAGTGACAAAACAACCAACACAAAGATGCGTAAAACATGTCAGGAGCATAAACCCTGGATGAATGACATGTTATATTGTCCGACCAGTCAATGTTTTCATTATTTCAAACAGCGGGCTGGGTTTTCACCTGGAGAACACCAAAAGAAGCCTACAAACCTCATTGCTTGATTCCAATGGTGAAGCATGGAGCTGGAAGTGTGATGGTGTGGGCAGCCATATCATGGTATTCTGTTGGTCCCATCATTACTCTCGAAGGCCATGTTACAGCTGATGATTATGTGAACATTTTAGGTGATCAGTTGCACCCCATGATTCAAATGTTGTTCCCCAACAATGGCAATATTTCAAGATGGTAATGCACCCATTCACACAGCCAGGACAGTACAGTCGTGGTATGATGAGCATGTAACTGAACTACAGTGTCCTCTCTGGCCAGGACAGTCCCTTGTGAGCAGTATTGGAGTGCAGCCTCCAGAACAGATTTCCACCTCCCTTGTCACTACAGAAGTTAGAAGAGTTGCTGATCGAAGAGTGGTATAAAATTTCACTGGAGACCATACAATCGTTATATGCCCTATTCCAAGAAGAATCACAGCTGCGTTACGGGCAAATGGGGGTCGATCCCCCTATTTAAAAAAATCATTCCCAAGTAAGTACAGGTGTTCACATTGTTTTGCCTATCCCCTGTAGAACAGCTATTATTCTTTCAGGTATACACTGTGCCATATTTGTAAATTACCTAATAGCTACAACAGGTAACTACCTCAGATAAACCTAAATTAATCATTAAACCCCTTTTTAAAAAGCGTTGTGAAGTGTAAGCAACTATCTACTGTCCAATCATCTGTATGATTTGCTTCAGAAATCATTTTTGACAACACTGTAAATGGTGACTTGTTGCTTCATTTTTGCGACCTATCACAGTTAAGGACCATTAGCGAAACTCAACACCTGTAATGTACTATTGGTACAGTTTTATTCATTTTTATGTGAATAATTTTTTACATGTAAAGGCTAAAGCATCATATTGATAACATATATACAAACAATGAAAGTATATTACTGGTAATAATTAACTTTAAGAACATGAAAACAATTGCATTTATAAATTATATGGAGAACCAATAATGAATAATGAGTCTGTAGCACAGAAAACAGATGTATCACAGGTATAAAAATATTCAGAAAAGTCATTCATAAGACAGTAGATAATAAAATTAAAAAAACTCCTCCTGAGTGACTAATCCATTACACCAAAATTTCTGGCAGAAAGAGATAGCCATGTATCAATAGCAATCACAACTTCTTAACTCAATGTACGTGAAAGAATTAAACATTAAAGTGAAACATTCCAGTGACCCTATGGAACTCAAACTCTAACAATAAAAGACATTAGTCTAATGCCAATAAGAGTTAAGGCTTCATAGTTTACAAGGTTTTAAAATCTTTTGTACTATTTTTGGAAAATGTAGAATATTTTTACTATTTACAAGATGAAGAAACTGTACAAACAAATTAATTTTAATTCTAGTATTGTGGTCCTGAATTTCAGCATTTGTCCTAATCCACTCTTGTTTTAACCATAAGTATCATTTGGAAGCATATGATTTGACATATAAGCATAAAATCTGTAGGTCCTTGAAAAGGGCTCTGCAAGATGTTCAGCTGTCAGCTTTGCACAATATCCTTAACACCCTTCTGTAGAATAAATGTTTTTCTGGCATTAGCTACATCGCCCCTGGAGATGATAACACAGGAGAGTATCAAGTGAGAATATGTAAGGTGTCTACATCTACATTACTCCATACTCTACACAAATCATTGTGAAGTGTGTGACAGAGGGTACTTCATATTGTAACAGTTGTTAGTGATCCTTCCCATTCCATTCACATATAGAGCATTGTGGTGAAATTAATCTAATCTTGTCCTCATAATCCTAGTCTGCAGGTGAACACAAGAGACAGGTTTCTAAATGTAAAGCAGGAAGAATTGATTATTCATTGACTTTTCCATGTGCTGGGTGCTACTTCAGTTTATTATCTACCTGTATGCCCATGAACTTCACACATAGTCTCATCTAGGGTGTCCCCACTGATATCTACTTCTCCTACCTTTAAATATTTAGGAGTAAAGAAACAGCTCACTGAATATTAGATGCATTAATTCATCAATAGGTGCATAAAGAAAACTGAAAACTTCATTAGCATTCAGATGTTGATTTATTTTAACATTGAGCACCAGACAGGAGTAAAATAGAAATGATTTAAAGTATGTTTTAGAATTGTATCATCAAGACTGCTATAGACAGATTGAAATAAATAGTTGCTAAATTAATTAAATTCTTCCTAACAGTTCCAAGAATCACAGGAGCTACAAATGCAAATGCATCCCTTTTATTCAGGAAAACAATAGTTGTGGCATGTAGTAACCTTAAAATAAGAGGCATTGGAAGAATAGGACCTCCTCCTAGGCCACCAACAATACTCCCCTATGACAGTCATCCAAGGCAGTGCTACAACTCATTACTGAACATAATGTGATGCCATTCGTTAGCTTTCCATGCTATCAAGCACTAGCTCCACACCAACAAAACAGTGGCTCATTTTTTGAGAATTTCATGACCTGTGCATAGATATGTGATGCCATATACCCCAGGAACCCATGACAGCAGGACTGCTGCTGTATTGGATTTCAGAGATGGACCAGCAAACTATAGGTATTCAGTCATCATATTTTGGCTCATTAGTGCAAGCAGCTGCAACATAATGTGTATGAGTAACTGCCACATAAATGTGGCACCATTGCCTAAAGTTATGAATAGAATTTTGTATTCTGTTGCAAAAGTCTTGAAAAACTTCTGGACTAAATTATATAAAAGACCTCATTGGTCACACTTTAAGAAAACAGATATCCTCATTCTGATATACAGTTTATCAAACGTGCTGACAGATTAAAGTGCCGGCCGGAGTGGCCGTGCGGTTCTAGACGCTACAGTCTGGAACCGAGCGACTGCTACGGTCGCAGGTTCGAATCCTGCCTCAGGCATGGATGTGTGTGATGTCCTTAGTTTAGTTAGGTTTAATTAGTTCTAAGTTCTAGGTGACTGATGACCTCAGAAGTTAAGTCACATAGTACTCAGAGACATTTGAACATTTGACAGATTAAAACTGTGTGTCAGACTGGGACTTTAAACATATCACTGGCAAGTGATCTACCAACTGAGCTACCTGAGGATAGCTGATGAGTTATCCTCACAGCTTTACTTCTGCCAGTTCCTCACCTTCTGCCTGCCAGAGTTCACAGAAGTTCCTCTGCTCAGCTTGCAGTACTAACAGTCCAGGCAGAAAGGAGTGCTAGTCCTATAAGTTTGGCAGGAGAACTTCTGTGAAGTTTGGAAGGTAGGAAATGAAGTACTGATGGAAATAAAGCTGTGGGGATGGCTGGTGAGTCATACTTGGGGAAGAGCACTTGCCAGTGAAAGGGAAAGGTCTGAGAATTGTGTTTTGGTTTGTCATACAGTTTTAATATGCTAGGAAGTTTCATATCAATGCACACTCCATTGCAGAGCGAAAATTTAATTCTAGATATTGTTTCATTAGTACCACACTGTAATGCAAGAGGTGGATAGCAAATTAAGATTTTATTCTCACAATGCAAGACAACTGTTTTCTGCATGTAAGTAACATTATAAATGCATAATTGTGGAAGGAAAAGCAGTAGGTAAATGGAACATACTCATGCGAAATTGAATGAAAGATTGTTGCTTTATTGAAGAGAGGACTACTGTTGCTGTGGTGAATGAAATAAGTCAACACATACATGGCTGGGATGCCACCAGACTTTGTTTTGGCTATTAATGTAACAGACAAGTACATCAGGTCAAGAGATCCATTATCATAACATTTGAGAATAGCCAGATAGTTGGTAGCTAACACATGGGACCCTTCATATCTGACATATTACAGTCTCTTAATGTGTTAAAGGTCTACTGTGAACATTTCATGATTGTCAGCAGTCATCACTCAGGGAGGTTGTGAAGTTGTTCAGTTGTAGTGGATTGTTTACTTGGGGTGATATGGGTCCCTGTGATATCTCCCATAACCTCCTGTGATATCTCCCATAACCTCTCACTTGTGCATGATACAGAGCCTACTTTCTGATCATGTGCATCAATTTGTTCATGTGCATATGCAACAGGTAACCTGTACCTTCAGAAAGACAATCATCATTTCAGATTCCGTAGATCACCTGACATTGGTCTGTAAAAACATCTGGGACAATGTCAAGCAAAATTTGTGCAACTTGACTGAATCTCTAGTTACTAGGATTGTGGGTAGTGTTTTAACACTCATGGATCAGAATAGCTCCTCAATGCTACTTGTGCTACTTGGAATCCTTGACATAATGCATCACCTCTGTAATTGGAGCAGGGGGAGTATTGCTAGCTGCTAGGCAGGTACTTTTAATTTAATCACTCATAAGTGTGTGTAAAATAACTGGAAAAATCTACAGCTTTTTCCCTGAAGTACCAGCTTTTATATTAGTGAAAATTCTTTGTATCAGTAAACTTCATTGCAATTATTGGTAGCATAAGCAAACTAGTATTAATGATAGTGTCACAAAGATACAGAGAGTAATCACTGCTTGAGCAATATAATACATTAGGATACTATAGGCCTATGTTAATATATGTTAACAATGTTACCATGTTGTTAATTTCTTCTTGCGTAATGCATTGGTTAACTGGAACTTGGCTGTACTTCAGCTTCCTCCATCATCATCATCATCGTCATCATCTTGGACAGTTTCCAGCCTCTGGCTGGGTCTGTATGGAACATAGGCCTCTCCCTCATCTTCTGTCTTGCCACCATCTCTCCGTCTTCACCTTGGTCCAGTCTTCTCCTTTCTTCTGGATGCATTCCTCTACTCCTTTCCACGATCTCTCTCTCGGTCTTCCTCTTGGCCTCTTTCCTTCCAGCTTCATCTTGTGTATCCTCCTGGGTATCCTCTTCTCCTCCATTCTCTTAACTTTCTCCAGGTGCTTCTAATTAATTTCAATTAAAAGTAAATTTGTGTAAAAATACTTACAAACTCTTTTACTTAGAGTAATTGGTTGGCATCCAACAGTTCTTTTACTTCTCAAGATGAAAATCTTATAAGATACAATAAAATAATTTTGATCAAACTGATTCATTTTTAATAATTTTCTTTTTATTCCTTGGGTCTTATGATAACTGTTTTTCTCAATAGCCATCAGTAAAGGACTCATTTAGAAAGCGTAGAGAAGCCTGCAATGGAAGTTGAGTACCCGCTAACATTGGTACCATTGTGCCTGCCACAAGCTGTTGTCTGCCAGTCCACTTTGCAGATACCTTAAAAATCACACTGTTACAAGAGAATCTTGTATAGACATTGGTTCTCATTGGCCTTAGATTTCTCAATCATACATAGCCCAGAGGTTTTTAGGTGTGCACCCTTAAGTAACTCATGACATTAATCCTACAAAAATTTTACTCCCTCACATTCTATAATAACACACTTACTTACAATGTCAATTGTAACCTGTGATGTTGCTAAAATGGGTTTTCAATCATTGAATCTAGGTAATAAGATGCTTATAGAAGTGCCTAATAAGATAGGTTTTTAATTTTCTTAGGAATTTTCAATGATTCCTGACATTGAGTATTATTTCAGCAGTCAGCATGTTAAAAAACTATGCAGGCTCTGAGGTTTATGATTTACACCAAGCATTTAAGAAAATCTTATGAATGGTCTGTAGGTCAACATAATAAAGAATATTTCCAAGAACAGATTATCGCCATCTAGTTTGTAATCTAGCTGAATACCAGTGTTTTGTGGCTCATATTTTATTTAATGTAAGACCATTCATTACTATTTCTGGTACTAACAGGTCATTATTATTCAGCTAAAATTGCACTATAAGTTTAATTATTTTGTTAATATGTAGAAATATTTTATCATTTATTTAAGACAAATCTTAATGTTTTGCTTGGATTGGTTATTTCTATTAAGCTATTTCAGACATGGAAAAATTCATTCAGACCTTTCCCATTGACATGTTTGAGCAGTTTTTATTCCCATATTTGCTATTTTTCATTGTTATATTTTATATGTTGCCTGTCAATATCTGAAATACTATATTGTTCAGCATATCTATTTCATTTATATAATTCTCTTATATCTTCTTGCTTTCAACCACAGAGATAAAGCAGTCCATGCAGTGTTGAAACTTAATAACCTTAACACCATTATTTCTGTTTTGTATGTTTCCTTTATCTCCTTCACTACAGCTTAAGATAAAAGTTAAAATGCAGTGATGGTGAGATGCTTTTCCATTACACAAATTACTGATGCGAAATTGGCTCTGTTGACACTCTACTTTCATAGTGCCTTTATTTTTTAAATGCTGTAAAAGATTTGTTTGTCTCTGTACAATACTTCATCTCCACACTCCCCATAATTTCTAGGATTTTTTTCCAATTTATATGTCACTGTGATACAGAAATATAGTGCAAAATTTTGTTTTTCCTTTATTCTTTCATTCATTGGATACAAAACTAAATTTTCTTCATGCATCACAACTGATACTGCCCAATATACCATCTTTTTTGCTGTCTTATTCATTTCTATTTTACTGCAGTCAGCCTTATAGATTTTTGCCACAACATGTGTTGGTTTACAAATGTTTGATGACGTCTTCTACATGGTGCCAGGCTACAGGTACACAAAAAATTGATTTGATTATAGTGCCTATTAAGGTTTATGATTTCATTTGTCCAACAATCGAACATTTTTGTGCACACTGGTACAGTTCAATGTGGGCATCCTTTGAAGCTTGACAGATATTGAAACACTATTCCACTTCATACAACATATTCATAAGCATAACATGTTACTGTGATGTAGATCCATTGTCCAAAATCTACGAGATGTCAATCCTTTTTTCTGTAAACAGTGTCCTTGCTAAAGTCCCTTGCACTGAAATCAGTGAAGTCAGATGAAGAGAGAGAGAGAGAGGACCAAGCTGTGGGATCCTACCCTCTTCCCTTCCCATCCAACAATGTGGTAACATCCCTATGATAGAGGAGTGGGGCACCATCCTGCTGGAAAATGAATTAGGAAGCGTCTGAGGAACTGCATAGTTTACCATGTCGAGGTAGGTGTGTCCTGTCACTGTAGACACCATACAAAAAGTGGAAAATTCACACCACGTTTATGTAATTCCAACCACACATTAACTTCTGGTGTGTCCCTTTTGTACTCCATCACTTATCCTGGACTCTCATTTCCCATACTTGACAGTTATGTCATATAACCTTGCCATTGATGTGGAAGGTAGATTCATTGCTGAACAGTGCTGCACTGAGGTAGTGTTTTTCATCTACAGATTGCAACATTTCAACAGTTAAATCACATTGTCTCTGATGATCCTCAGGCTTATTATGGGGCCTATTGAGGAGCTATTTGATTGATCAGTAACAGCTCCAGTCACAAATACTGAATGGCGAGGAGAGTGTTGTGCTGACCACATGTCCCTCCATATGAGCATCCCATGATGCCTATCAGCTGAGGATGACACGGTGGTAGGTCAGTACTGTTGGGCCTTCTGAGGAGTATTTAGACAGAGTTTGGTTTAGTTAAGTTTTTAAAAATTGGAGTCTGTAATGACACAACCAATGATGTTTGTCCACAGTGTCATGCACTGTCATATGAGGCATGGCTGGTTCACTGCTAGCTTGTCTAATGGATTTACATGGGCTTCTAGCACATGTTTCATGCACACATTACACAGTCTCTTCATTAACAAATGTTTTAGAATGTTTTCCAGCATCTGAAATCAAACTTCCCCTTTCTCAGAGTTCTGTTCCACTGATAAATGGATTTAGGTGTTGAAGAATCCACATTCCATTCTGCTTTTACACAATACTAAAAATGTCTTACAAATTTTAATCCTGTTTACTATAGCACACACTGCACCTTTCATTGTGGTGTCCACATGTTGATTGACAAGAGTACTTGTGCCTGCCGCACAGTAAATATTTGTGTGCATGCACACACATATATCATGCAACTCAACATTGTCCATGAAGTGGAGAGAATCACATCTCAGAGAGTGTCTCTATTGATTGCGTATTTGTTCTCATTTATTGAGAAACTATTCACAATCACAAATACAGTTCAGTATAACAAGAAAGAACATCTATTCAGAACAAACATAAATACTTGAGTGCAGTATCATTGTCCTTCTAAAACACTCAAGGTGCCAATCGAGGATAAGGTAAACCATGCTAACTGCTTTCAAAGTTTCCAGCATGTTTTTTGAGTCAAAACATTTTTTACTCCATTTTAAGATATGAAGTCAATTTTAATTTATTAAGTATTTTTCATAAGTATTTATTCCTTAGAGGATTTTAGAAAATAATAGTTGATGATAGTTTTTAAGTTACTCAAAATATTCTTATAGCTGTTGACATCAGGTTTAATGGAAAAATGACTGAGTATCCACAGTATCACAATAAAAATTTGAATAGTAACATATGTTTTGTCTAATATTATGTTTTAAAATAATAATAAATGATATAGTTTTGTTTTGTTGGCATTTGCTGTCATTTAATTGCAGACAAATCTTCATAAAGTAGTAACATATTAATTCATATGTGAACAAAAATTGCTGTGGAAAATTTGCTTCCAAGAGCTAGAAAACTTTGTGAATATCCATAACAGTGGATTATATAATTTATAAATAGAAACAAAATCAGAACATAGGTGGTGTCCTGGATTTCTGTAACTGAGAAAAGTTCCATCAGGTCTCGATTTAGTATGCTGGCTGTCAGAAAAATCATAAATCTGGGGAAAAACTTACAGAAAACAGCAGCATAGATGATACAAAAATTAGGTGAACCAAAGTAAAGGAACAGAAAAGTAAATGAATGAAACAAGACAAAATACAAAATACTAGAAATAAGATTAGAGAAAAAGATTTGCCATTATTAGAACAACTGTCTGCACAATGGCATAATAACTTCAGGAATACTGTGTTACAGACAGAACTTGACTTACAACAGCAGGTTGTGTATTACTGGCATGGTAATATATTATGTATGTAGAATGAATCTTCTCCTCTGCAGGAAATAACACGTGAATGATACCTATGCAAACAAGCTGCAGGTATATATTGGTAAACGCAGCATTAAACCACAGAAATTAACTTTCTTCCAGGAAGTGTATTTGAAAGTGTGAGGATTATTGCTAAGATTTTTTAATTCTTATGGTATCTTATTGAAAATGGATACAGCAGAGTACTGCATGCCTTTCTGCACAGGAGTCAAGGAAGTGCAATTTACATTCACATTTGATTTCTGCCTAATATCACTACTTGAGCCAGTGTAGACAGAAACTTATTACAATATGGGTACCCAAATTTATAGGAATGATGTTCAGACTGTACGCTGCTGGATTTGTGCTTTAATAATGTTAGTGTCATGACTTGTTGATAAGTGCTGGCAATGTAGGGCTGAAACACAAATATCAGTTGCATTACAGTTGTGGACAGTCAACATGAACTTGGACAAGGTGAGCAGGGCTTTACTCATAAAGCTGTTTTTTCAAAACAGCAGTAGTATTGCTGTTCTTCGCAAATATTAACATGTTAAAGGAATACTGAGAGGTTGTCTTTTTGCCTCAGTGTTGATTTAGAAATTTCAATTAACTGGTGATTTGGGAATTGCTCCTGGGAGAGGCCTATGGCCAGTTGTACCACAAATTGTTGGCTGAGAATGGTGAATGCAATATGCCATCTTCAAGAAATGCATGAGCCTTGTCATAACAGATGAACATTCTATGGCCCACTGCTCAAAAAGTGCCACAAACAAATAAGAAATGGTATCCATACAAACTTCACACTGCTCACCAATTTTCGCCATGCAATGCTGACATTCTCGTGGCATTCACTCTTATGTTACTCGTCAGGGTTGAAGTTGCTGGCATGTGGCAGTGGAACATTTTGTGGAGTGGTAAAGTGCACTTTATGCTGACTGGGGCAGTGAAACTCATTAGTGTCGCATCTGGGGATTGTCACTGTCAATGAACATTTATGAAGTTCCCCTACACAGTGAATGCATCACAGTGTCATGTGGCTTTATGGCACAGTTCATGATTAATAGTGTGAATTACTGTGATCTGCTTCACCAGCATGTGATCCCTTCTCTATGGGAGAGAGGTGCTTTGGACTCAACTGTTTAGATACATGATGGAGCTCCATTTCAATTGCATGTGAGGTCACTTGGCTTCTCTACGAGTATAACACTTTTGGAGAAACTGAATCTTTGGCTGATTGTTTCAAAATGTGTGGACACACATTTGAACACATGTGATTTCTGGCTGTCAGGTTAGCTGCTGATTAGACAAGAAAAGGAAATTACTGGATTACTGTGTAACAGAGTCATAATTAATTATTCAGTCACAATGTTTAGAGAGAAACTGCATGAGGACTGTTAGGAAAACATAATGAGAGATGAGAGAGAGAGAAACGGCGAGCTTAATTTTTATCTGTGCACATTTATGAGCACCCTATAAATTAGTAACAGATAGCCTACCCCTATAAAAATCCAAGTCTGGTTAAAATGAACATTTATACTTATCATGCATCTAATAATCATTGAGGCTAAATAATAAGATAATTTATAGGAGTGGCTCATGTGGTAATAAGTGTTATTTTGCTCCTGAATCTGTAAGGACTGTAAATTATTTGCTCTATTGCTGCCTTCTGCTTGTTGAAGACCTTCATACTAGAATACTGCAATCCTCTCAGTACCCGAGAATAGCAAGCATCAAAATTAATTCAATGTCTTACGTTCTAGGTGTGTAATTTGCTGGTCATGTGAAAGAAGTTTTAAGGTTTGAATATAATAGAGGGAAACATTCCACGAGGGAAAAATATATCTAAAAACAAAGATGATGTGACTTACCAAACGAAAGTGCTGGCAGGTTGATAGACACACAAACAAACACAAACATACAAACAAAATTCAAGCTTTCGCAACCAACGGTTGCATCATCAGGAAAGAGGGAAGGAGGGGGAAAGACGAAAGGATGTGGGTTTTAAAGGAGAGGGTAAGGAGTCATTCCAATCCCGGGAAAAAGGACAGGTATACACTCGCACACACACACATATCCATCCGCACATACACAGACACAACTGCTTGTGCCACTTTTTCGCTCTTCTACAGACAGTAGAATATTTACCCCTCTGTTATTCCACAATTTTGGGTTTAATATGAATTGATGGTCTCTCTGTCCTATATGTGTTCCATCTGTTATGCACCCACATGCTATAAATGCCCATGTATCATGAGAAGTAACATCTTTACTTGAACAGTTTAGCACAAAAAATGATGCCCATTAGTTGAAAGAAAATGCAGGTCACACCTATCTACAAGAAAGGTACAAAAAGCGAAAGACTGCCAACCAATATCTTTGAAATCTTTTGTTGTAGAATCTTAGAAGATATTCTGAGCTCAAATGTAATGAGATGTCTTGAACAGAATGACTTCCTCCATCCCAACCAGCATAGATTTTGGAAACAGCAACCCACCCCAAAAGACTTGTCTGGTTAGCAGTAATTTTGTTTACAGGGCACTGCATAAGGTTATGGCTGAAAATGATGAAACAAAGTTAGGTAACGTAATATCATCACTTTCACACAAATTAAATGACTGAAGCAGCACATATAACAGGATGACACATTGCAGCTCCTTAAGACATGAGTGGACGGCCTTGCTGCAACCAGCTAACAATGAAAACTGTTTATCAAAGACCTCTGCAGCCACTCATTTGTCAGCCATGTGATTGTGTGAGTCCATTGTGAGTCTCAGAATCCCTGCAATAGTCTCTGGGACTAGCTTCACATACAGGCAGAAAAAAAGTGACAGAGGACTGCAATTCATCAGAGTTCAGCCAATTTGCACCAAATATTTATGAATTGTGCACAAAAACTTACTTTGTGAATCAATATATCTATTAGGGAAAACTTTATAAAAATCTCTAAAGTAGTTTCTGAGACTTACCTTTCTATATACACAAAAATATCAGTAGGGGTACTTTCAATTTATAACATGTGTAGAAGACGAATGTATGTATCTATGTATAAATTCTGGTAATAATAATTTCATATTGCTCAATGTCCTGTAACAAGTCACTTCAGTGACATGTCTGCCCTGGCTCTTGTTCAAACCGGAAAAGGTGGTACATTTAATTATTGGTGAATCTCCATACCATTTAGAGGCAGTTCCCAGGTTAAGAACTGATATAAAAATCTATGTCCCAAAAAGGATTTCTATCCCACACTCTTTTGGTCACATAGTCAATGCTTTACTGCTAAACCACCAAACCCAATTTTGATGTCACTGGGAGAAACTGAGAGCTAAAATTTAACATGGAATATGAACCACATTTCAGTTCTGGTGAATTTCCACATCATTGAGATTTGAATGCTAGATTAAAACACTGAAAGACCTGTCATCTGACAATTCCATTACAGTTCAGTTTTCAGGCACTTACTGAACTACAGGTTTTGACCCTGTTTCTGGTCAAGCTTCACTGCTGTCTGCAGTTGTCATGGCTGTACCACCATCTGGCAATGCCATAATTTTCATAGCCACAGCAGACTTCATCACAGTTCAGCCAACTTTCATAAATTATTTATAAATTGTAAACTCAAATCTTCCTCATGAATCAGTTTGTCTGTTATCCAAAACAGTTCTTCCTGAAATTAGTTCATACATACAAACAGAAGCAAGCAGATTTCATATATCGAGAAGTTTGATCATACAGAGTATCAAGTGAGATTTGTGAATGGATTCAGGATTTATTGGTGGGGAGGACACATGTTATCTTTGATTGAGGCATTGAAAGAGATAGAAGTTACCTCAGGTGTGCCTCAGGGAACTGTATTGGGACCCTTGCTGTTCATGTTGTACTGCATATTAATGAACTTGTATACAATATTGCGGGCATAATACCCAATCACTACAGTATCAGCAAGTTACAGTTGAGACAAATCAAGTCATACAAATACTTGGGTGTAACAATTTGTAGGGATGTGAAATGGCAAAATGGAATGATCAGTCTATCGTAGGTAAAGCAGGTGGCAGACTGTGGTTCACTGATAGTGTACTAGGGTGAAGCAATCAATCTACAAAGGAGACTGCATACCACACACTCATGCTACCCATCCTAGAATATTGTTAAAGGCTGTAGGATCTGTAACAATAGGAATAATAAGTGATACTGAACAGATGCAAAAAAGCACAGCACAAATTGTCACAGGTTTCCTTAACCTATGGTAGAGTGCCACAAAGATGCTACAGACATGAAATGGCAGATGATTGAAGAGAGATGAAAAGTATCATGTGAAACACTTCTTAGAAAGCTTCTAGAGCCTTCTTTAAATGATTAATCTAGGAAGTTACTACAACCTTCTGTGCATCACTTCCATGGGATTGCAAAGACAAGATTATACTAATTACAGAGTGCAAAGAATCATTTAAGCAATCCTTGTTCCTTTGCTCTATATGTGAAGGCAATGGGGACATAAGTTACATTGGGAATGTACTCTGTGCTATTTACTTCACAGTAGTGTGCAAAGATATGAATATAAATGTAGATGCTACAGCCTTTGCATTTTCATCATACCATTACTACTGATCTAGTTTCTGAAAACTTCTTAGCTTTTCTGCTGTATCTCACTTGCCTCCTATATTTTTATTTTCTTGACCACTATTTTATATTATCAATGAAGAGGCTTATGTCTGATTCTCAAGTTATTCAGCGAGAATTTCATAGTTTTTTCATGTAAGGAACGTGTGGTATCTGGCAGCTGGTTACAGAATCATAATACAATTATGATTTGTTACTACACTTACCTCTGTTTCTGTGAAGATATCTTGAAGCAGTGAAAAACCCATTAATACACACACAATATGCAGATGTAATAAAGAAGGACTCAGCTTCTTACAGGCACCTATGTAGAGATGCAAAAGTACTGTGATGCGACTGCATGCTGTTATTTATAAAGAAATCAGATGCATCAAATAGGTGAAACACAATGGTCCAACCAGTGACCTTTAGAATCTCTCCATTATCATGCTCATTTCTGTTGCCTATGACCTTTGTGGTGAAGTGTATTTCCCTATTACTATATCTAAATTAATTTATCATATCACTTTCTTGTCTCTTCACTTCTTTTCCATGTGCTTTCTCAGCCATGCCCACAGTTTTAGTGTATTCCTGGTTACATAGTTCTGTTTTCTCTGTTGTTAAAATATATCTTGACTTCTTCCAGTACTCAATCTGAGAGCAAAGTGAAACAATCATTAGAAACAGTAATAATAATTAACTAAGCTTAAACCTCTAGGAGCTATTCATGCGTATTCATGTAAGTTCGTTATAGTAAAATGAACAGAAGAGACACTGCTTTCAAGTGGGCCATTGAATGCCTGGTATAATGTAATATGCAAAGTTTTTACTCATACTTGCAAAATTTCCCAGCAAAAATGAGTTGTTGTGGGAAAAATATTAAATATGCTATTGTCAACCTCTTCACATAACTGGGGATGCTGCAACTATCTCAGACTACCAACTCACCATAATTTTAACAAGTTTTCTCATTTTTTAAGGAGTTATGTGTAATAGGATATTGGCACACTTTGCAAAGCTAATCATCATTAGCAGTCCACAGTGTGGTTTCTAAACCAAAATTGTACAATGTTTTCATTTACCAATGACGTGTTAAAAATCCCTGAATAGTAAAAAGTTAGTAACTGTTGTATTATGTGATCTCCCAGATGCATTTGATTGTGTAGATTACAAGTTGTTCTTAGACAACACCTGTCATTAAGGAACACAGGACCTGATAACCCTTGAGTTGGAATTCTGTATTTCATAATGTGAGAGGGTGTGTGGCATATTTTGTACACATACAAAGAATAGCTGTCTTCATATTACCAAGATAAACATGTAAGAGCACAAGCATACTCTAATTGTAGCTTAATTAAACAATGATAAAATAACCATACATAATATGTGCTAATGCACTATATCACTCTGTTGCCACAGACTGATGTTGTTCCACACTAATGAACCACCCAGAGCTTTAAACAGCATAGTTGCATAAGATTTCAGCCAATGGCTTATTCATCATATCTCGTAGAAAACTGCCTCATTGTAGGATTGTGCTGTTAGCTGGTAATGTGGGTCATTCTTGTCCACAGTCATAAATTTTTTCTGACCTAGTTCGGTGTTTATTTTATATTACTGCTGCTGCTCACTTGGACTTATGACAACACAGTTTATCACTGTGTTGGCTGAAGCAATAATGAAGGAATATGTATGGGCTTGCCATTGTGAAACAACAATTAAACAGTGCAAAACAGTTTTATTTGTGTTTGGTGCATAGCCACACACACTTAAGAATTGAAACTATACCTTGAAGCAAGAAGGCAGATATCTCAAATGTCATATCCCTAGATGTGATGGCCTATAAATGGGGCATAATAAAGCACAGATCTCTCTGGGTTCTATACTTGTGCTCTTGCTGTTACCAGTATATCTGGAGGGTCTGTCTGTGTCCATAAGAGGGAAAATTTTAATTCCACAAAGTCTCCTGACAATGCAACCATAATGGTGGATAACACATCAATTATCAAGTAAGAGTCTGATATCAGTGACATACTAGAGTAAGTTCCGCGCTAGTTCATGACTATTCACTTTTTATTATATAAAAAGATAAGTTCATTCACTTAAACACAAATCATAAGGATTTGGAAGAGATAGTTGCTGAGGATAATGACTAGCAAGTATAATACTTGATTTCTTGCTATTCATGTAGATATCAACTTGAACTGATAATTCGTGTTCTTCAGGCACATGAGCGATATTTGCTCTGAGAGAGATCTTCCATCTTGGTGACTGCAGTATCTCAAAGTCAGCATATTTCAGCCATTTTTCATTCATTGATGTGTTATATCATAATATATGGTGCAACATGTCGGAATAAAAAATCCTCCCAGAACATTGTGCCATAGTCCCCTCAAAAACCTTGATATAATCACTACAAGACCTCTGTATACGGGCAACCTCTGATGTATTTTGTCACTAATAAATTGCTGCTAAGCATCAAACAAATTGGCACTGTCACATTCATTACACTTACAATAGGAGGATTAGGAAACAGTCCAACAACTTATAGTATATGCAGGAAATAGGAGCAACACACACTCATAAGGGGGGGGGGGGGGGAGGGGAGGGAGGGGGGGGGGGGGGCTTGTCTGCAGCTCTTCGTCTAGCTGCTAGCGTTGCTTCCTCTGGATCAGGGGGTCCTGGGTTCGATTCAGGCTGGGTTGGGGATTTTTCTCTGCCCAGGAACTGGGTGTTTGTGTTGTCCTCATCATTTCATCATCGTCATTATTCGTGGCAGTGGCTTGATTGCACTGTGTAACACTTTGGACTGTGTAACACTTTGGACTATGTAAAAATTGGGACTTTGTATGGGCACTGATGACAACGCAGTTGAGCACCCCCCAAACCCATCATCATCATCATCATCATCATCATCATCACTCATAAGGGGTTTGTGGAGGTTTAGCAGTGAAATGACGAGCCCTGGGTTAGCACTACTGCCAGCTGTGTAAACAGAGCCAAATGGAGTGCTTTTGACTGAAAAGTCCCATATCTATGCTGTACCTGTTACTGTTTTCAAGAATCATAAGAGGAGGTGGTACACTTGGAAAAGGCCAGGAGATACAGGAAGATTTCAGTTAGATTACATCATGGTTAAGCAAAGATTCTGAAATCAGGTACTGGATTGTAATGCATACCCAGAACAGATGTGGATTAAGATCATAATTTATTATTGATAAAGAGTAGGCTGAAGTTTGAAATAAGTCAAGAAAAACCAGTGCACAAAGAAGTACTAAGAAATGAAGTTCACTGAGGCTGTAGATACTGTGATAAGGAATAGCTCACTAGGCAGTTCAGTTGAAGAGGAAATGACATCTCTAAAATGTGCAATAACATTGTTGGAGAGAAAAATGTAGGTACAAAGAAGGTAATGGTGAAGAAACCATGGGTAAAACAAGAAATACTTCAGTGATCAATGAAAGATGAAAGTATATAAATGTTTAGGTAAATTCAGGAATATAGAGATAAAAGTCACTTCAAAACGCAATAAACAGGAAGTGCAGGAAAGCTAAGGAAGAAATCGAAAATGAAATGGTTGTTGGAAGGACTGACTTAGCAAACAGAGGAGTCAAAAGAACCTTCAATGAAATTAAAAGCAATAGTGCTAGCATTAAGAGTGCAATGGGAGTTCCACTTTCAAATGCAGAGGAGAGAGGAGATAGGTGGAAGGAGTATATTGAAGGCCTCTGTGAGGAGGAAGATTTGCCTGATGACATGATAGGAGAAGAAATGGGAGTTTATATAAGAGAGAGAGAAGATACAGTGTTAGAAACAGAATTTAAAAGGGCTTTGGAAGACTTACAATCAAATAAGGCAGAAGGGATAAACAACATTTCATCAGAATTTCTAAAGTCATTTGGGGGGAAATGGTAACAAAATAACCATTCACATCGGTGTGTAGGATGTACAAGTCTGACAATAAACAATCTGACTTTTGGAAAAAAAAAAACATCATCCATACAATTCTGAAGACTGCAAAGCCCAACTAGTGAAAAAATTATCACAAAATTGGCTTAACAGGTCATGCGTCCAAGTTACTGACCAGAATAATATACAGAAGAATGAAAAAGAAAACTGAGGATGTTTTAGATGATGATCAGTATAGCTTTAAGAAAGATAAAGGCACCAGAAGAAATTCTGATGTTGCTATTGATAATGGCAGCAAAGACTGAAAAAAAAAAAAGTCATGTTCATAAGATTTGTTGAGCTGGAAAAAGCGTTCAACAATATAAAATGATGCAAGATGTTCAAAATTCTGAGAAAAAATAGGGGTAAGCTATAGGGAAAGATTGGTAATATGAAATATATACAAAACCAAGAGAGAATAATAAGTGGGAGATGAAGAATGAAGTGCTTGTGTTAAAATGAGTGTTAGACAGGATTTAGTCTTTCTGTTCAATCAATACATTGAAGAAGCAGTTACGGAAACAAAAGAAAGGCTCAAGAGTGCAATTAAAATTCAGTGTTAAAGGATATCAATGGTAAAATTCACTGATGACATTGCTGTATTCAATGGAAGTGAAAAATAATTAGAGGATCTGCTGAAAGGTCTGAACAGTATGAAAGATGGAAGTAATGAGAAATAGCAGAAATGAGAACAGCAAGAAACTTAACATCAGGATTGGTGAATACAAAATAGATGAAGTTAAGGAAATCTACTACCGAGGCAGCAAAATAATCCATGATGGTTGGAGCAAGGAGGACATCAAAAGCAGACCAGTACTGCAAGAAGGGCATTCCTGGTGAAGAGAAGTCTTACTAGTATCAAACATAGATCTTAATTTGAAGAAGAAATTTCTGTGAATGCATTTGTATGGCAGTAAAACATGGACTGTGGGAAAATCAGAAAAGAAGAGAATTGAAGTATTTGAAATGTGGTGTTACAGAAGAATGTTGAAAATTGGATGGACTAACAAGGTAAGGAATGAGGTGGTTCTGTGGAGAAATGGCAAGGATAGGATTATCTGGAAAACATTAACAAAAAGAAGGGACAGAATGGTAGGACATGTGTTAAGGCATCAGGGAATAGGTTAGCTGAGAAAATAAAAGGAGGGGTATAAACACAGATGAAAAATCACTGTGGTTACTGGAGTCAGATGGGCACATTTCTAAGGTTGGAACCAGGTTATAGGAGACAGCTTTAAAAGAAATTAGAACAGAAAAGGGCCATAATATATGAGGACCCCAGAGTCAAGGGGTCTAAGTGACAAAATCATAGTTTCAAGTAAGCACAAGTCAAAGTTTAACAGTTTTTGTAGGAGTGGACATGAGATTTTCACAACTTTGAACATTTCAGACAAATACTTGGGTCCTTAGCCTTTTATTACCAATGATAATAAATAAGTAGAACATCTGGTTTATAGTTGATAGGTACATTGAATGGACAACACACAATTAGATCCCTTTACATCTCACTTACAATAGAAGAAAATGATAATGCTCAGAGTACATACTCAACATAACACACATTTATTGTTATAACAGGATACAGTATTGCATCGACAGTTTACTGATTGGTTTACAAAACACAAATATTTGGGTTTAACACTTGTCAACATGTATCACTATCATCACCTGGGTCACAGATGTTGTCACCCAAGTCCGTAGCAACATTAGCACCATCATCCACATGAGTACTAGGTGCAAATGGTTTACCAGTCTTTGTTTCATGGGATGAACATTTATAGAACTGGTTGCGTATCAGTGGCACAAATTGCAGAAATTCCATCAGGTCATCATGTTTTTCTGTATTTTAGCTTTGGTTCCACAGCTGTGGAATGAAGACTGGGAACTTGTGTAGCATTTTTCCTATTTGTGGGTTTTTCATTGGCAGTTTCTGGTAATGCAGAATACCTTCAACTGATGTCTTATAAAAAATGAAGTACCTGCATTCCTCATATCCCTGTCACAGTGGTCCTAAAGTACCAGTTTAGTGGTTGAAGGTCAATGATGTCTTTGTCCCTCATTTTAGTAACAACAAATTTTTAACTTTCTGTGGCAGCCAGATTCATCCAGTCTTCTGGTATATTCATGTCACGTTGGTTCCTCTTTCTTTTAAGTTCAATGATCCTGAAGTCCTAATCACATTCATTGTATGAATGTCCAGAAATGAAATAGTGATCAACAGTTTAAATTTGGGTGTTCATAACAACATAACACCAAAATTTTACTATTAGATGGCTCTTGTTCTGGCATGCACAGTTGTCACTGAAGGCTGAGATGTGCTTCACAGCGTGAGGAAGACTCTGGATATACTTCAGCAGGCAAGATACTATCTCATGGCAACCCCTACTTGCCTGTTCTTCATGCCACGAAAACATATGGGCAGTACCACTGGTTGAGTTGTGAATATAGTAGGCTTTAGAGTTCACATGTGGTGTCAGCAACATTTTTTGAAGATCAAAGCATGGTTGTCATCTTTTAATTCCTTGCATTTCGTTTTGGCTTATTTTCCTGCTTCTGCCTTCCTGAGATGAAATTCTTTTTCAACTTCAGCTGCCTTTTTTTCATCAGGCGTATGATGTACAATTTTCATTTGCAACCTGTCACAAGTTACATTGGTACTGGTATGAGGCCCATGGAAGCTTAGGTTAAATTCTGTCCTGAATATATGTCTGTACAAACATTCACTTTTAGGTTTCACTTTTTTGTCTTCATTGAAAAATGTTTCACACATTTTATACATCATTGCCACACTTAAGTTTGAATGTAAGTGCTTTTGGTTTGGAGCTTTTGCTCTACTGTAATGGCTTGAGTACATTGGGAATCTTCTTATATGCTCCTTGACTATTGTAATTCTGTTTGCTGGGATTTTATTTGGGGGCTCCTTCCTTCCCCATTTGTCACGTGGCGAAATGCCAGATGGGTTTTATTTTTTGTAAATGATTGTTTCTTATCCTTTTGTTAGATATGTCTAGCGTTTTTACAAAAAAGGTTTTGCACACTCTAAAACCATCCAGTTTATAAATACATGATACATCTTTGTGCATAACAGCTGTGGTTTCTTCCTCAACACAGGGTGTATGTCTATGGCACCATTCAAGAAGGATGTCTGAAGTTCTCAGCTACCTAGTTTCCAATAATATCTAAATATTACTTCCCTCCACTCATGGGGAATACTTTCATTATTTTTGTACCTACACAGGTGATCGTATCCACATAACTTTTTAGCCCCATGCAGCATCATATTGTGATCAACGTAAGCCTGTCCTGTGTTCCTCAATGTCTTCCTCTTCTGAGATTTCCAGGTGTGCTCCCTTCTTACCCTTTTTTCCCCAGGCTGAGGTTCAGGGGAAATAGCATTGGCCAGCAAGTCTTCAGTTTGACAAGGTCTTTGTTATGCTTCTCCTTCTATGTCATCTAAAAGTAATGCACACTATATCACAGTTTTTATAATGTCTGCTAACAACATTGTGGTATCTTAAGTTGTATTAAAATGTAAAAGCAAAACTAATCATGCTAGATATCTAGCTTCAGGCATATACAACTTACAAATGTAATGTATGTGAAGAAGCCTCACTGGTTCCATAATCACCACAAGGATTCTTTTCAGCAGAATCATGACCATCTCCAAACAGTGGTGCATCACTACTATTACTAATATAACTGTCATTGTCATTATTGGTATCACCATGACTGTTTCTATTATCAGACTTGGGCATAGGATCTGGAAACAACTATTTTTAAAACAAATTCATACACAATTTCATTGTTTGCTGCTACAATGATGAGAGGCCTAAAGTTTCCATACTTCTACTACCAAATAAAAAATAGTATTGTAACAAAACGTACCAATCATTTGCAGTTTAGGTTGAACGTCTTTCCAATTCCCATTCATCGTATACAAATGATGTGTTTACAATTACTTTGTATGAAATGTCCAAATGTGACTAAACACAGCACCAAATGGTCATGTGTCAGCTAGTCTTGTATGAAAGATAATGTGGTGACACTCTTTGTCACTAGCACTGATGTCTGCTTCCACGAATGTAATCTATTGCACTGTTTGGTGGTAAAGGGGTCCTAGTGATTCTGGATCTCTAGTGTGCCACTGTTTAACTACAACCCACCAAGTAATCAAGGGGCTTCACACTAGATGGCATGTTCTGTTGATAAAATGACTAGGATCCCTTTACCACTGAACAGATTAGTATTATCAAGTCCCATTGCTGTACTTAACCCATTTTTGTCAAAAATGCCACTTAGACCCCTTGCCCTCTGGGGTCGTCATATGTAACATTTTCCAGAAAACTAAAATTGGTTTGTTTTATTAGAAGATTAGGTGATTGAAAAAAACATAGATAAGCATCTCATGTCTACAAGAAATGAATAATTCTGATGTGATAGACGTTCTGTGCCATCTCTGAACACCATGTAGTCATGTGGATAGAAAAGTTTAATACTAGGCATCATATACTAACATTGTTCTTGTGTAACATTAACATGGAAAAATGAGCAGTTGAAACATGTGTACAAGTTCCACACAGTGCTAGAAATATGCAAATAAACAGTTTTTCCATGGATCAGAACCTAGAAGCAAGTGCTTGTGAGTTAATGCAGAATACTTCTCCTGTAATTGTAGGAGTCTACAGATCCTCTATAGGAAACTTTCATCTATTTATGGGAAATCTAGATGCATAATAAATAAAGCTTTGGCATAACATGCTTTCTACAGGAAAATATTATAATATTATAAGGGAAGTAATTAAAATTTTCAGAAATATGAGTGTCCTGACAGAAATTAATAATGCAGATAGTCAGATTGCAAATAAATGGATCATTGTGAAACAGTGGACAAAACAACCATTCAGTGTATGAGATCCCATAACAATTGAACTGTGTGACAATACTGTGACTGGTACAGGTAATTCACAAGCTACAAGTATTTTCTATAATAATTTTCTTAATATAGTAGCAGAAAAAGAATTAAAAGGTTGGGTTGAAAAAGCAACAGCAGACATTAAAAATATATTAAAAATGTCATTCTATACAACTTAAAGCAACTACAAAAAGCACCAGCATTCTTCACTGAAATTAATAAAAACTAAAGTTCATACGATATTGATAGAATTTAAAACAGAATTCTGAAAAGTTGTTCTACCTTAATAAGTAACATCCTTAGTGATAAATGTAATGTATTACTGGCAAGGGATTTTTTCAGACAGATTAAGACATGCAACTGTTGGACCTCTTGACAAGAAACGTGACTAATTAAACTTAAATAATTATCATGAACAGTTTCACATTTAAGTAGAAACTATTACTTAGCATATCACAATTTGGACCACAGAGGATTTCTTGAGAGTGTTATTTATACATTCAGTTATAAAATATTACAGACCTTAAGAAATAAACTATCACCAGCTGGTATTTTTTGTGATCTTTCCAAGGCATTTGATTGTGTTGGCCACATTGCCCTCTTACAATTGGAAGAACTTCATTTTTTTTGAACTGTTGGCTTAACACATAACTAATTTGAATCCTACTTCAACAAAGAGAAAGCGAAATGTAGTGTTGAACAATTCAAACAATAATTGAAACAATTTTAATATATAATTTATTTTTCAGTTCTAGGTGCACACTTTTTAGTACATGACTAGTTTGTCTTCCTACATTATCCTCATCTACGCAGTTTTGTCAGCAACCCACCATTTCTGTGTCAGATCCACACATCAGAACTTTGGTTCTGATATGGACACGACAGGTTGCTGATGCAACTACATAGGTCTGTTGATGATCCATGGAGATTAATGATAGTTACGCATTTAAAAACGAAGTGCAACTGGGGTTGAAAAATAAATAATTTATTAGAACTGTTTTAAATATCAATACAGTTGCTGTTCTCTCATGATGAATATGTAAGCTATAGTGAATCCAAATGCTGTTAGGAGGAGGGATCATTTTAGTGACTGGGGAGAAATCATAAAGGAAGTCTTCTTATATACGTGAATGATCTTCCTATTAACATTCATCAAGAAGAATTGGTACGTTTGCACTTGATATTCTGTACAACATATAGTCATAGCAACAACTGATGTAGCCTGTGAACATGAGTTAGTAAACAGGCTAGAATGCTCAAAATTATTGGGTGTACATGCTGATGAAAATTTGACTTGAAAGAAGTACATTAATGAGCTGCTCAAACAGTGAAGTTGAGCTACTTTTGCTTTTTGTAGAATTGCTAATCTTGGAAACAAACAAATCAAACTCATCGCATCTTTTGCATATTTCCACTCAATGTCTTATGGAATAATTTTGTGGGGTAAGCCGTCCATTAAAAATGATTGATTGCACAAAAGTAAGCCCTAAGTGTGGTGACTACTCACACTTGTCAGGTAGGTAACTGTTCAATGAGTTACACATTTTCACTGCATCATCACAATACATATACTCATCACTTATGAAATTCATCATATATAATCCATCACAATTTGTGAACACTAATCGTATATACATATCCTGTAAATTGACTCATAACATATAATTTCAATTAAAAAATTGTTCAAATGCAACTAACTACAAGGAAAAATGACCTCCACTGTGAGTTGAAGCATTTGGTCCTTACATGAAAAACATTTAATTGCTGTGGAGCTAAAATATTCAGTTTAGTGCCAAATAATGACAAAGAGACAAGTAATATTTCTCTGCTTAAAAGAATATTGTCAGCTCATTTCACTCTATAGCAGAATTATTTTGTAGTAATATATAAAACTTATGTGAGTGGCACACAGAATAAAAGGCAAAACCTGTTAAGCATTATTATTATGCTATAAATGGAAATGCCTCTTAATTGTTTTCTTATTTTATATTGTCTTTTATCTATAACTGTATCACTTGTACTGAAACCTTCCCTTTAATCTAAAATAGTAAAGGAAAAATAATGATAGCAACAAAATTCCTTGTAAAGTCCGTATATTAGTAATAATGCATTGTTCTCATTGTAGCAGGCTCTACCATGGATGCCCACAGAAATATATTGGGTGGAGATCAAGACTAAAATTTATGTAAATGAGCTGGTCAGTTTCAAGATATGACTTGCCATAAGAGTTCAGTTTTATAGGTGACACAATAAATTTACTATATATCCCACAGAACTGATGATTATCCACTCATTTTTAGAAGTTAATTAGAATTCTGTAATGAATGTACAGTCTGTACTTCTGTTTCCAAGGGGTGATGCATATGCTCAGTACTGTTTGTAATATCTGTATTGCCTGCTCATATGAGGGATGAAAAAAAGGCAGCTGAAGTTGAAATAGTGGCAACTCTTTATTCACAACTGATACAAAAGAGTTACATGTTTGCACCTGTTACAGTCCTTCAAAGTGGTAACCAGCATTGTGCAGAATCCATTGCCAGCAATGTGGAAGGTGCAGTGTACTGTAAGCAGAGCCTGTTCTGTTGATGGTGCAAATGGAGTGGTCTAAAGTTATGGTGATTCTCGTGTATGACTGTGATGGTGTTATCCTAACGCATTACGTTCCTCCACAGCAGAACATCAACGCACAGTATTACTGTTTGTTTTGGAGCATCTCCTGTGACCAGCTTTGCGAAAGAAGCGGTGACACTTTCAGCGCAACCTACCCATCATTTTGCACGACAATGAGTGGGCACATACAGTACAAGCTGTGGCTGCTCTGTTCTGTTGATGGGACTGGGAAGTACTGTACCATCCACCATACTCCCTGGACTTAAGTCCTTGTGACTTTGATTTGATTTCAAAGATGAAGAAACCACTGCATGGCATTTGTTTCAGAACTGTTCCAGAGATTCGACAGGCACTAGACTGCTCCATTCTCACCATCAACAGAACAGGCTCTGCTAACGGTATACTCCACCTTCCACATTGCTGGCAATGGGTTCTACACAATACTGGTGACTACTTTGAAGGACAGTGACAGGTGCAAACATGTAACTCTTTTGTAATGGTTGTGAATAAATAGTTGCCACTATTTAAGTTCCAACCCTCATACATGCAGATCTGTCATCCATATGCCATAACAAAATTGAAATGCCACTTTCTCAAGCATGTTAAACAGCTGCTGCTAATATAATATTGCTAACTTAATATCTACAGTGCCACATTTATATTCATCATAGAACAACAGTTATCTGTGTCTCATTGAAAAATATCCCCCTTCACAGTCAGCTCTTCTAGTGGTCATGACTCTAACAGGAAGTTAAGTTATTTGATTTACAAAATAAGGTATGTTTTTAATTTATTTTTGAATTTATAGGGATTACCAGTTTCTTACAATATGTCTGACATTAACTTTCCAATATATTTGTGCACCAGGATATAGAACCCCACCCTGAACAGTACAGAGGGAGGCAAATTCTGTAGGGACATTATTTTTCTGTCTTATATTGTAGCTGTGTAAATCAAAATTCAACTGAAAATGCCTCTTTTCTGTGGCTCTTCAACTCAGGAGTCTTGGCCTCTTCAACTATCCTTCCATTTATCCCAGTCCCTTGTTAGCATTTTCCAGTTCCTGTAGCCCATCTTTTGAAGGTCTTCTATGACTCCATCCTCCCCGCTAGTTTTCAGTCGACCAGGTTCACTCTGTCCACCTGGCTCTCCTTGTGATATCTGCTTTGGTATTTGTGTATCATTCATCCATGCCATGTGTCCAGCCCACCTCAGGCTAGATGACTTCGCAGTTCTTTTAACAGGCTGGTCTTTGTAGATGGTATACAAATCATGGTTTTCTCTCTTCCTCCATCTTAAAATTTAATGTATTTATTAATTTAACATCAAATCTTTTTGAGGAGGTGTTTCCAACTAAAAGAGTCAGAGAAAATCAATGTAACCCTGCATTTAAGCCATGGATTACCCAAGGCATCAAAATTTCATGTAAAACAAAAAGAGAATTGTATGCCTCAGCCAGACAGTCTAACAATACTGCAGTGATGGGGCAATATAAAGTGTACTCTAAGATATTAAGGAAGGTGATCCAGAAATCTAAAAGTATGTATCTAAAAATGGAAATTGACAAATCAAATAACAAAATGAAAACCATATAGAAATATGTTAAAAGCAAGACGGGGAAAAGCCTATCTGCCAAAGAAGTGATTAGCTTAAGAACTGGGAGTCTCTAGGTGGATGCTCCCGAAATGGTGGCTAATATCTTTAACAATCATTTCCTAACAGTCACCAACCAAATGACATGCCAGGTTTCTGTAAAGAAAGCTACAGAATACTTGTGTAACACCTTAACTAACAAAATAGATGACACGCATCTTCGAAAAACTACAGTGATAGAATTAGAAAAAATAATTATGTCTTTAAAATGTAAAAAATCTGCTGGAGTTGACAACATTTCCAGCAAGTTATTGAAATACTGTTGTAAAGAAATAAGTACAGTCCTCTGCCATATTAGTAATATGTCATTGGAAGAAGGTGTTTTTCCCGACAGGCTAAAATATGGGCTTATATGACCAATTTATAAAAAGGGAGAAAAGACTGAGGTTACAAACTATCGACCAATTTCATTACTCTAAGTTTTCTCCAAGGTACTAGAGAAAGTGATGCATAGCAGAATGCTTGAGCATCTTAGTAAATATAACATCCTCAGCAGTAGCCAGTTAGGCTTTCGGAAAGGAATATCAACTGTGGATGCAATACATGCCTTTGTTGACAGTGTTATGGAAGCCATAAATAATAATATGATGACGGCTGGAATATTTTGTGACCTGTCAAAAGCTTTTGACAGTGTAAGTCACCATATTCTCTTGAGTAAAGCCAAGACCCTAGGAATGGGTGGAACTGTAGGCATGTGGCTTGAATCCTATCTGTGTGGTAGAAAGCAGAAAGTAATTGTGGAATGACTGCATGGTGGCCAGGTATCTTCAGAATGGGGCTCCATTACTGCAGGAGTACCTCAAGGCTCAGTATTGGGCCCACTGCTCTTTGTGATATTTATAAATGACTTAGCACTATGTACAGAATATGGGGAAATACTCATGTTTGCTGACGACACCACTTTATCAGTTAATAATCTCTCAGAGAATGTGTCAAATGAGGCTGCAAATAAAGCTTTTGCACATTTGACAAACTGGTTTGAAACCAATGGCCTTACAATCAACCTAAAAAAGACAAATTACATTCATTTCTCTTCTAACACAAATGTTACTAATGAAATGAATCTAAAAATGGGTGAGCATGAGATTTTGAAGGTTGAGTCTTTCAAATTCTTGGGTCTGCATATAGATGGCAAAATGAAGTGGCACCACCATATTCAAGATCTGTGCAAAAGGCTAAGCTCAGCAACGTTTGCCTTAAGAATAATTTCAGACACTAGGGAAATGAGCACAATAAAAACTGCATATTTTGGCTATTTTCACCAACTTGTGACCTATGGTGTAATATTTTGGGGAAATCAACGAATAGCAAAAAAAGTGTTCCATGTACAGAAGTGAGCAATAAGAATTATGTGTGGAGTACATCCTAGGCACTCATGCAGGGATCCGTTTAGAGCTCTACAAATCCTTAAAGCATCTGCCCAGTATATTTTTTCCCTGAAGTGCTTTGTTTCAAAAAATAGCAACTTATTCAAAATCAATAGCTCACACCACAGTTATAACACCTGAAGGAAACTGGATATCCATTATGAGCTAAAAACGAAAAGGATGGTCCAGAAGGGGGTTTTATACAGTGGCACCAAGATTTTTAATGCCCTCCCACCGCATATTAAAGAACCGGTTGGAAACATGCCAAATTTTAAAGAAAATCTGAAGCAGTTCCTTTTAGATGAATCTTGTTACAGTTTTGATGAATTTCTTAGCAAAAATGCATAGAATCTCTTGTTTGTGCTTAAACCTTACTGTGTGACCTCTACAATTGATTAATCATACTCTGTAAGTACAGTGTAACTTAATACAATACCCAAATTTATGTATGTCTGTATATGATGCCTGTATAACTTAAGAACAATACCCAAATTTATGTATGACTGTATATTCTTTCAGATGTCCTGCATCTTAACTAATATGTAAGGGTATATGCTAAACTTCACAGTTTCTTTAATCTAATGATAAGATCAATGTATCTGTGCACAAAACAATAATCTGTAAAAACCTTGACTTGTTCTATATCCAGGGAAATGTTCCCATATGGATCTATGGAACACGAAATAAATAAATAAATAAATAAATATTTTGCAAATTTGGCCAGTGATTCTCCTGAGCATCTTTTTCTTGAATGTATCCAGTGATTCAGTATCCTTTGCTATCAGAGTCCAGGTCTCAGAGGTGTATGTAAGCACTGGTCTCCTCAGTGCTTTATAAATAGTTAGTTTTTTGATCCTAGTCAGGAGGTTTGAAGATAGAAGCTTTTTTAAAGTGAACTAAACTTTATTGGCTGCAATTAGTCTTTGCTTTACTTTATATGAGTTGTAATTTAGGCTGGTTACAATTAAACCCAGGTACTTTAAATGATAGACTCTTTCAGAGGTATAGCTACCCATCATTATTTTGGCTTGCATGTTCTCCATGTGCACTTTCCCAGTGGCTAAGTTTTTTTTTCTGCTCATTAATATTTAGTCCTGTATTCCTGCTGACCTTTTCAAGTGCAGTGACTCTCTCTTCCATTGCTGTCAGAGTTCTTGCTTCTATGTCAATGTCATCCACATAGGCCAGTATGTGCACAGATTTATGTAAAATCATTCCTCTATTTAAGATATTTGCTTGTCTCATCACCTTCTCCAGTGTGGCATTGAATAGGAAGCATACCAGTGCATCACCTTGTTGCACTCCATCTTTAATTTCCAAAATATTGGAAAACATCCTTCAAGTTTTTATGCAACATTGTGTTACTCATATTGTCATTCTTACTACCCTTACCAGTTTTTTTTTTTTTTTTTTTTTTTTGAATATGCAATTCACCTAGAGCTTGATATAGTTGCTATCTGTCTATACTACTGTATGCTGCTTTCAAATCAATAAAAAGATGTGGTCCAACCCCACATTCCTTCGTTTTTTCCAGAATTAGTCTTAGGCTAAATATCTCGTTGATAGTTGGCTTACCAGGGATAAATCCACATTGGTACAGCTCCGTTTCCCTCACTATTATTGGAAGGAGACAGTTGTACAGTATGTTAGAGAGGATTTTAAATCCCAGATTAAGCAGTGTGATCCCTCTATAGTTACCACATTCCATCTGGTCTCCTCTCTATATATAAGGCATATAATTCCCTCTTGTTCTCTAATTTCCTCACTGCAGTTCTCACCTCTTCTAAGTTAGGTGGGACCACACTATTATTTGAGTATTCTTCCTCCTGTATTTCTGTTGGGTTCCTTGGTACAATTGGTCTCGGATTAAGGAGTTTATCAAAGTAGTGACACCACATCTCACAAATCTCCTTCTCTTCACTTATAATTTCGCCATTCTTATCTTTTATCAAATTTGTTCTGCTCTTTGAAGATTTCCATGCCTTACCCATCTCCCAATAAAATTTACTTGCCTTGTTTGCACTTCTCAGCAGCTCAATTTCTTCAAAATTTGCCTTCATCTGCTCCCTCTTTTTCCTTTGATGGGTTGTTTCTTAAATTCTTTGGTTTTCTTTATATTCTTCCATTATCCTCCTGGTACAATGTGGTTGTAATGTGCTCCTGTGTGCTTCATTTGTTTGTTTGTTACTGTTTCACATTTGGTATCGAATCAATAGGTTCTTGTTTGCCTTATATTGTTCCTAAGTATCTTGCTTGATGCTGTCTGCACTGACTTTTTTATCTTTTCACATTGATCTTGACATGTTGTTACATTCTCCAGCGCTTTCAGGGACCTGAATTATTCTCTCCAGGTATTGTTCCCTTGCTTCCACTGATTCTAAAACTGTGATAATATATTTCTGTATCTTGGGCCAGGTTCCTTTCACTGAATTGGATATTCTTGTCCTCACTTTGTCCAAACTAGGAAGTGTTTTGTGTCTACATTTGGACCTCTTAAACTCTTTACATTTGGTAAGTTTGACTTGTGCCTTGCATCATTTAGTACATGGTCAATTTGATTTATTATATTTATGTCTGGCGCTCTCCATATTCCCTTATGTATTTCCTTGTGTGGAAACAATGTTGAGCCTACCACCATGTTCCTGCATTTTGCAAACTGTGACAATATTGCCCTGTTGTCACCACTTACAGCTTGTTTACGATAGATGCTGATTATTGGTCTATAGAACTGTTCTCTTCCCCCCTGGGCATTTAGGCCTCCAGCTAGTATTTTTATATTGCACCCTGGGCATTCATCGTATGCTCTTTCCAGAGATTCCTAGAAAGCTTCTTTCTCCTCATCCTCTGATTCTTCAGTTGGTGCAAGGATGTTAACTACTGTGGAGTAATTGAAGAATTTTGCATTTATCCTGTGTTGAGTTTACAGGGTTGCATCCAATTACTAAGTGTTTTAGTTGATGATGCACCACAAATCTTGTCTGGAACTCATGTTTCCTTTCGCTACAGCTATAAAATATGTTTGCTTCTTCCTTTTATAGGATTCCACTCTTGATCCATCTTACTACTTGTAATGCTATGATGCTCTACTTCAGGTTCATTATTTTGTCTAGCATCATTTTCAGAGCCCCTAGGCAGTATAGTGATCTCACATTCCAAGTACCAATGAATAAACCCGATTTAAGCTTCATGTTGTTTTTCTTACTTTTCTTGTCTCCATAATTTGGTTGCCTGACCTTTGTCCATGCCATGTCCATCATCCTTTATCGATCTGGCTTTTTTTGTTGAAGTTTTGTAACAGGTGTTTTTTACAGAGTGACCTGTCAAACCTACGTCAGCCACTGCTAGAGGATGAGTAACTTTTTTCAGGGTTTTCTTCCCTTAGCATTTGGAGATTTAACTCCCAGCTGAAAGGCAGCAGTTTCCTAGTTTTGGTCCACCCCGGGTATTTTATTTCCTTGGTGTCCACCATATCTAGTGAACATTTCCCTATCCATCACCTGAAGAGGCACCTGGTTGGGTAATAGCAACTCCAATCCTTTTATTAACAGTAGCAAATACCACCATCAAATGGTAAACGTGTAAAGCAGCAAGTGTGAGGATTCTAACATCTTTGAAGAGTTCACTGCATGTTCAGTTATGTGCATGGCATACATACAGCTCACTTTTGCTGAATAAATATTTGGTTTACATTAGTTGTAGGCCCCACAAGATAGCTCCATAAGTGTCTTCCATTGTATGTTACATACCACAGATATGGTGGTAGATTTATCCTGAAAAGCATCATGAAATGATCAACAAATTTAAAAAATTATATTGATGATCCAGGAAAGTGTATTACCATTTAAGCAAAATAAGCTACCAACCTGGTCAAGTAAACATATTGAAAAATACTTCCAAGTGCAAAATATGCTGACTCATCTTCCTGAATAGTTATTCCCTGTATTTATTTGATTACAGTTTATTTTCTAGCTTAACCTCAATAAATTTCACACACTATTTCATTTTTTCCATGATCATTATTAATATGTCCTTCTATATTTTTTGATAATTTTTATTTGCTTGAAAGTGCACAATTCAGATCTTTTTGAGATTAAGACATAAGCTGGTTTTGTGGAACTAGTTTTAAATGGGTTCATTAATCATCTGTGCTGTCTGGTGTGACTGAATTTGAGCCCCTGGTTAGTATGCTTATCTAATCAGCAAATATTAAATATTTAGAACAACCCTTGAAAATCAGTGTAGAATCATTTATGTAGATTAAGAACAGAAGTGAACCCAATACCAAACCTGTTATCTTCCCTTAATTGTAGTTCTACTTCTTCGGTGAAATTAGTCAATTTAAACCTCTGAATTTTTTGTTTTGAACTTACAACTTAATACATGCAAAAGGTGTGCCATGAAGTCTTAAGAGTTTCACAAGTAGGCCTAAATTATATAATTTCATGCAGCTTTAACAAAGACATGGACTATGCCAGTGTGATAATCTTTGTTTTTTAGCTCTGTCACAACTTCCTGCATGAGATAATAAATGACTTCCACTGTAGAGCCTTAGAAAAACTAACATGAGAAGAGTTAACAAGTTATGCAGTGAAAAGGGAATTACTATATTATTATAGGCCATGCTATCAAACTTCTTTGGAAAAAAAAGTGAAATATGATTGTAATTAGAGGTTAGTGCAGATTGTCCATTTTTGTAAGAATGTGTTATTATTACATAATTCTGTAAGGCAGGAAATATACCTTGAGGCGTAGAGTAAGTTTCACAGTCAGACAAAAATAGAGCGTCTGCCATGTAAGCGGGAGATCCCAGGTTCGAGTCCCGGTTGGGGCACACATTTTCAACATATCCCCAATGAAGTACATCAACACCTGTTTGCAGTTAGGGTGTCCATTTAATTATCATTTCATTTCTAGCAAAGCTGCATCGTCATCTACGGTAACTGTTCTTTCGGGAACAGATACTACCGTCATATATAGTTAAAATATGGCTTCCTGGCCATTGACCTTCTTGTGCAAACACACACGCTATGTCCGAACTCGTATGGGACTTGGCAGATAATCTGTCATGAGTAATGAGTATGATGGGCAAACATCTATTAGGCGCACTACGAATTCAGTGGTGTGGACCTGTTGGGAATGTGGGTCTCATGGGGAGCGTGCAAGGGATAAGTCCCTGCAGGTGCACTATCCTCTGTGCCCTCAGTGGCTCAGATGCATAGAGCATCTGCCATGTAAACGGGAGATCCCAGGTTCGAGTCCCGGTCGGGGCATACATTTTCAACATGTCCCGAATGAAGTACATCAACGCCTGTTTGCAACTAGGGTGTCAATTTAATTATCATTTCACATCCTTACTTTCCAGTTCTGTGTCTAATCATCTCCAATGGGGGATAATTGAACCATTTTTTCCCTAGACTAGAAGATGATCAGCTTTAAATTTTGGAGGAAACTCCTGTTTCCTCCTCTTTATTTCAATCACTTTGTCGTCCTTAGTCATGTTTTTCAACATGGCAGCTGCCCAGCATGGGGAATCTGTGTCTTTAGATGAATTTCTTAATTTTCAGTTGATGCAGTTCATTCAACTGATTGGCGACGTGACATTGCTCTTGGAGGACTGACAGTTTCTGTAGCAAACCCTGATTAAGTGTATCACCCAGCCTGATGACAACGGACACTGATTGGCTCTGCTGTTCCGCAAATTCTGACGTGGCCATAGAGGAGGGGGTCGAATACAAACCACAGCTGTTTCAACACTTTGTGGCCTACAATGGTGTGGTTGATGTTCAACGTATTTTCTTTCTTGGGTTGGTGCTGACGTCTTTCAGATTTGCATTAAGCTTTTCCCCCTTATTCAGCATGAATCGGAGCCTTTCCCAGAGGTCATTGCCACTCTTGACAAGTATTTTGACTCCCTGATGTTAGTCACTGCTGCGTTCTTTCGAATGAAGCGCCGACCTACCAGTCCTATTGGCAGTGGATCACAGAATTACATTACATGACCCACACCTGCAAATTTGTATGTCCTTATGACAAATGGTATGTGGGATACTACTATTTAAAATGTTACTGATTCCCAACATTGGGTGGAAGTTCTCAAACTATCAGATCCCTTGAGAATATCATTTGTGTAATTGAGGCACAAGAATTGTTTGGGGTCTCGTTTCTGACTGCAACATGCCCACGACTGCAGCATAATGGCGGCAAGTTGCAGTCCTGCCCTTGGTGTGACTTCTCTCATGATAAGAATGCTTGTCATTTCTGTCGAACCAAATGTCTGTTTTGCAAAAAGACTGGTCAAATCCAGGACGTCTACGCAGCATGACTACCCACGGTTCTGAAGCAATGGATGTCCATAAGGTCGGTGACGATGATTCTATCTTCTTGAACTAGTCAGTTTCTGATGAGCTGTTCCTGGTTCAAACCTGCTACAGCATTTCCACTACGCATGAATCATGGTGGGTTGTTGGTTGCCTTCAACATCCCTCTGTGCATGTATCTGAGCCAAAGAAACTTGTCATTCAGCTGCGTATTCACAACAAGAATATTTGATTCCACCTGGGTACTGCAGCTGCATGTTCGAAAAGCTCGGTCCTAGTGGCTCGAAGCTCCAACACAGGCCCTCAAGAAACACATGCAATGGGGATCACATCGCCGTCCTCGGCACATGTCTTCTACAGATGCAGTACAAATCTATAATTAAGCCAATTCCAGTCACCGTGCTTTACTCTTATGACGGAGTTAACGTTTTTGGCCTCAACGCTTTTGACATCCTTGGGCTTTAAATCACAGAGAACGGGGCAACGACCAACTCCTGCGTCCCCCACAATGGCATCACGAACCTCAGTGATGTACACCATCAGATTTTTGAGAACTCTTTGTGTACAGCAGAAGACTTTTTCGGGCACATCAACTTGAAAGAAACCACCGACCAGCGATTCACCAAAGCACACGATGTCCTCTACGCCATTCAGGAGGAAGTTGCAGCAAAGTTGAGACTTATGCAGGACCAGGGGGTTATCACTCTCATCTCCACGAGCCTGTGGGGTCAACCCTCGTCATCGTCAGAAAATCCAAAGTATAACTTCGCCTTTGCACAGATTCTAAGCTCGATGTCAATGCACAGTCTGTCGTGAATTCGTACCCTCCCCCTCGCCCAGATCAGTTAACGGACAAATTACAAGGCGATGCGTTCTTCTCAAAAAATGGATCTTAAGGATGCCTATCTGCAACTCCAACTGGATGATGCAACAAAATCTTTCGTCATCAACACTAACATAGGGCTGTTCCGATGTCAGTGTCTACCTTTTGGCAGCGCTTCTGCAATAGCTATCTTCCAACGGTTTTTAGAGCAGCTGACGTCGAAGATCCCTTTTTGCTCCAATTATCTGGACGACATCATCATCTTTGGCAGGGCACCAGAGGGGCACTATCCAGAACCTGAAATGCCTCTTCGAAACCCTCACCAACACCGGGCTCTCAAGCATATGGGAGAAATGCGAATTTTTCTGTACCCAAATCGAATACCTCAGTCACATAATCGACTCTCATGATGTACGTCCTTCCGTCGAACACTTAGCGGGTATTAAAAAGCTTTCTTCTCTGAAAAATCTCACCGAAGTCCTGACTGTCCTTGGGAAGATTTCATTATCTTCTCTTCATCCCTAACGCCATTCAAATTGCGGCCCATGCTCTCAGACGGGAAATAGTTCCCTTTGTCTGATCGTCTCAGCAGGAACGACTTTCCATACATTCCAAAAAGTCTTGCTTAGCGAGAGATGCCTCGTTTACTTTGATCTGTGAAATCCGTGGTCTTCGCAGTATATTCCCTGTCCCACAATATTGGCGACACAGACCACCCAACTGCTTTCACATCGAAACGATGTAACAAAGCTCAGGTGAATTACAATCAACTAGGGAAGGAAGCCTTGGAAATCGTCTGCGGCGACTTTATGGACGGAAATTTTTTCTGCTAACAGGCCATATGCATCTCACCAGTTTATTCCACCTAGATAAACGTGTACTTGTCCAGATTTGCACAAAACCTCCAATGTTGGGCACTTAGCCTGGTTAGCTATAATTATGAAATTCTCTGTCGCCCGATGCCAGGCCGCGCCAATGCGGATACGTTATCTCGTCTTCCAGTCAGATCAGTTTCATTCTTCCAAGGACTTTCTTACTGACCAGATTGATGAAGCGGTGGTCCATACCTTTCTAAGTGACCACCATCAAATTGCCATGACCACTGGGCAGGATGGTACCTGCTGCCTTCATCGCCAGTTTATTCAGTCAGTCTGTCCAGTGGTTAGGAAGCTGATTCCCAGTGAGTCTCTTCGGCGCTGTTTTATTTTCTGGGGGGTGCCTTTTCGGCCCTAAATGGGTTTGTGCTTTTACGCACATCAAATACACGGACCGAGTACTGATCCTGGCTTCTCTGCAGCAGCAGGTGTTGGACTTACTTCATAATGGACATTGAGACATCGTCCATACGAAGCTATTGGCCTGGCAGCACTCCACGTAGCTGGAGATGGAAAAAGACATTGAACACATGGTCACGTATTTCAAGGTATGTGCTAAGAATCTGCTTGCTACTCGCAACAATTTTTTTTATTGGCCCCGAATAGACGCCTCCTGGCAATGAATCAATGTGAATTGATTTTGTAGCACCGTTTTGGGGTTTTTTATGGCTTATAGTAGTGGATGCTTTTCCAAATTTCCTTCTGTGTTCTTTATGCATTCCACAACATCAGCCAGCACGATTCGGGTTTTAGCAACTATATTCTGCCAAGAAGGATTATCACCTACTACTGTATAAGATAATGACCCAATCTGACTTCAACTGAAGTCACGTCTTTCTGGAAAGCAAATGGCATGATGCATGTCAGATTACCACCCTTCTCACTGCAATCCAGTGGTGAAGTGGAACGATTCATGCATACTTTCGAGATGCAGGTATCAGATTTAAGGCAGTCGCACACTAAAGAAAATGTTCTGCTCCTGTTCTTATAAACGTAAAATATGACGCCTCAGGGAAATAGGACGCCAGCTGAGCTTATGCATGGCATGTCTGACCAGACTACGCTGTATCTCCTCCATTCTTCTCAGTCCCTGGGCGCCACTCCGGCTTCCTCAGAATTCCAGGCCAATGCCAAAATGTATTTCAGAGTCTTTAACGGTGATCATTTGTGGGAACCTGACATCATAGTCAAATATGCGGGCAGAGCAACCTATGTTATTCGGGATGGGTCGGGACAACAGAATCTGCTGCACTCTCGTGCTGTTCCTGATCCTGATACAGACCTTTGTGTTCAAAAAACTTTTCAGCAGACAGTTTCTCCCACGGCAGTTATCCATGGCGGGTTCTGTGCCAGGTGCCAGCCGCTACCAGCGGCATTATCGTGTTGAAACCACAGTCGCTGCAGCCACAACCTTCAGAGCCTGGGTCACTACTTCCTCCACTGCTGCAGCCGCAGCCATCACAGGTATTGGCGTCGCAAACTTTTACTGTCGCAGCCTGCGGTGCTGTGGCCACTGCGGTCGCCACTACTGTCTCCGCGTCTCCTGCCATCCCAGCTGCATCTGCCGTCCTCTTCGCTGCCGCCTACTGGGACTCTCATGGACCTGGTCTCACCCAGGTCATCATGGGATAGTTTACTCCTGGGTGGGCAGGAGGCGCATTCTCCATTTTGGTTTTCTTCTCTGTTTTACAGGAGCCCATGCAGCGAATGTTGGAATGCGGGTTGGCCATTTCCGGACACGACTCCTGGTCTGTCCTCGTGGCCTACCTCTAGCTCAGACCCTCATCATTTCCGTGACCCCGCACAGAACCCCACCATCGGAAGAGAGGGAAGAGTATGGAATTATTAATGCGTACACCATGGCATCTGCTGCCATGCGGTTACATATTCACTACTGGCCATTAAAATTGCTACACCAAAAAGAAATGCAGATAATAAACGGGTATTCATTGGACAAATATATTATACTAGAACTGACATGTGATTACATTTTCTCGCAATTTGGGTGCATACATCCTGAGAAATCAGTACCCAGAACAACTACCTCTGGCCGTAATAACGGCCTTGATACGCCTGGGCATTGAGTCAATCAGAGCTTGGATGGCGTGTACAGGTACAGCTGCCCATGCAGCTTCAACACGATACCACAGTTCATCAAGAGTAGTGACTGGCGTATTCTGACGAGCCAGTTGCTCGGCCACCATTGTCCAGACGTTTTCAATTGGTGAGAGATCTGGAGAATGTGCTGGCCAGGGCAGCAGTCGAACATTTTCTACATCCAGAGAGGCCCGTATAGGCCCTGCAACATGTGGTCGTGCATTATCCTGATGAAATGTAGGGTTTCGCAGGGATCGAATGAAGGGTAGAGCCACGGGTCGTAAAACATCTGAAATGTGACGTCCACTGTTCAAAGTTCCGTCAATACGAACAAGAGGCAACCGAGACGTGTAACCAATGGCACCCCATACCATCACGCCGGGTGATGGCGATGACGAATACACGCTTCCAATGTGCATTCACCACGATGTCGTCAAACACGGATGCGACCATCGTGATGCTGTTAACAGAACCTGGATTCATCCGAAAAAATGACGTTTTGCCATTCGTGCACCCAGGTTCGTCGTTGAGTACACTATCGCAGGCGCTACTGTCTATGATGCGGCGTCAAGGGTAACCGCAGTCACGGTCTCCGAGCTGATAGTCCATGCTGCAGCAAACGTCGTCGAACCGTTCGTACAGATGGTTGTTGTCTTGCAAACGTCCCCATCTGTTGACTCAGGAATCGAGACGTGGCTGCACGATCCATTACAGCCGTCCGCATAAGATGCCTGTCATCTCGACTGCTAGTGATACGAGGCCGTTGGGATCTAGCACGGCGTTCCTTATTACCCTCCTGAACACACCGATTCCATATTCTGCTAACAGTCATCGGATCGCGACCAAAGCGAGCAGCAATGTCGCGATACGATAAACCACAATCACAGTAGCCTACAATCCGACCTTTATCAAAGCCGGAAGCGTGATGGTATGCATTTCTCCTCCTTACACGAGGCATCACAACAACGTTTTACCAGGCAACGCCGGTCAACTGCTGTTTGTGTATGGGAAATCGGTTGGAAACGTTCCTCATGTCAGCACTTGTGGGTGGCCCCACTTGCGCCAACGTTGTGTGAATGCTCTGAAAAGCTAATCATTTGCATATCACAGCATCTTCTTCCTGTCGGTTAAATTTCGCGTCTGTAGCACGTCATCTTCGTGGTGTAGCAATTTTAATGGCCAGTAGTGTAACACAGCACATGGCCAGCCATTCCCAGCTTTTGCATGGTGCCGTCCAGCAGTTGAGTGCAGGTGCGGCCCAGGCACACAGCTGCCTCTACAGTAACGTGCCAATGACCAGCCGGCATACCCACATCAAATAGGTACAAGACCGTGCTGCATCAATCACGCTGCGCCACGCTATCATAAACACATCTACAGCGTGCATATCCCTACGCCGCCAGGACTTTATAAGCGTACGTGGCAGCTCACTCGGCAGTCTTTTCTTGTACTTCACTGTTCCTGATATCTTGACGCCACCTCCTTCGGTTCACCCTCACCTGGACTATCGATTACGCCTGGAACTGAACAATTCAGAGACTTCCACTACTCGACACTCAAGCCGTTGGGTTCATTCATGAACTTAGCTGATCTCCTTCTTAGGGACAGTGTTTCATGTCTTATAACCACTGGAGTGCTTGGGGTGAGGGCTCATAGTAAGTTATGGGTGGTATGGGATGTTTTGGATTATGTGAGATCTTTCAAGTGTTTAATCATGAGAACTACATGGCTCAAGTTGTTAGTACTACACTGAAGCGCCAAAGAAACTGGTATAAGCATGCGTATTCAAATCCGGAGAGACGTAAACAGGCACTGCGGTCGGCAACGTCTATGTAAGACAACAAGTGTCTGGCGAAGTTGTTAGACCAGTTACTGCTGCTACAGTGGCAGGTTATCAAGATTTAAGTGAGTTTGAACGTGTTATAGTCGGCGCGTGAGCGATGGGACACAGCATTTACAAGGTAGCGATGAAGTGGGGATTTTCCAGCACGACCATTTTACTAGTGTACCGTGAATATCAGGAATCCGGTAAAACATCAAATTTCCGACATCGCTGCGGCCGGAAAAAGATCCTGCAAGAACAGGGCCAACGACGACTGAAGAGAATCGTTCAGCGTGACGGAAGTGCAAACCTTCCGCAAATTGCTGCAGATTTCAATGCTGGGCCATCAACAAGTGTTAGCATACAAACCATTCAGTGAAACATCATCGATATGGGCTTTCGGAGTCGAAGGCCCACTCGTGTACCCTTGATGACTGCACGACACAAAGCTTTATGTCTCACCTGGGCCCGTCAATATCTACTGTTGATAACTGGAAACATGTTACCTGGTCGGACGAGTCTCGTTTCAAATTGTATCGAGCCGATGGATGTGTACGCGTATGGAGACAAGCTCTTAAATCCATGGACCTTGCATGTCAGCAGGGTACAGTTCAAGGTGGTGGAGGGTCTGTAATGGTGCGGGGCGTGTGCAGTTGGAGTGATATGAGACCTCTGATACGTGTAGATACGACTCTGACAAGTGACACGTACGTAAGCATCCTGTCTGATCACCTACATCCATTCATGTCCATTGTGCATTCCGACGGACATGAGCAATTTCAGTAGGACAGTGCGACAGTCCACACATCCACAATTGCTACAGTGTGGCTCCAAGAACACTCTTCTGAGTTTAAACACTTCCACTGGCCACCAAACTCCCCAGACGTGAGCATTATTATTCATATCTGGGATGTCTTGCAATGTGCTGTTCAGAAGAGATCTTCACTCCTTCGTATTCTCAACAGATTTATGGACAGGCCTGTAGGATTCATAGTGTCAGTTCCCTCCAGCACTACTTCAGACGTTAGTCGAGTCCATACCACGTCGTGTTCCGGCACTTCTGCGTCGTCGCGGGGGCCCTACACGATATTATGCAGCTGTGCCAATTTCTTTGGCTCTTCAGAGTAATTGACTAGAGAAGCAAATTAATGCAAGCTCTAAATACTGCAACAGATGTTGAGGGTAAAATACTTTGAGGCCTTATTAAAAGACTTAGAATATCTTCGTGAGAAATGGGACACTGTTGTCCCTGAAGCTAATGTTATCGCCAGTGCAATTAATATCAACGTTAAATTTTCTGAGGTGCGCACTGTGAAGAGTAAACCATTTCACTATGAAACTAGGAATGAAATGACATGTGAATTTAGAAGATTTAATCAAGATAAATGTTTTTGTCATTATTCAAAATGGCTCCAAGCACTATGGGACTTAACATCTGAGGTCATCAGTTCCCTAGACTTAGAACTACTTAAACCTAACCTAAAGACATCACACACATCCACGCCCGAGGCAGGATCTGAACCTGCGACCGTAGCAGCCGCGTGGTTTCGGGCTGAAGTGCCTAGAACCGCTCGACCACAGCGGCCGGCTTTTGTCATTATTGACAGTCTAGTGTCTAAGTTGTAAACGCTATATGAAACAGTGAAGGTTTTAGATGAAACATATGGGTTGTTATGGAAAGTTGACTGACAACCAGGCTGCTGAGGCATCCAAGTTATTTATCAATGTTTACCGTAATTGTTATAACAGATCTAGAAGAAGGAATTAAATATTTGAAAACCATTCATACTTCCGACTTTGAATACATTTCTCTGGAACCATTAGACCTCTTGAATAAGTTGCATGAGCTTAAAATTTGGAGCTTATTTCCAAACGTATGTGTAGCTTCGTGCATCTTTTACACACCTTCAACAAGAAGAGTGGTCATTCGGCACTCTGGCTCGTGTTAAAAGTTGTGCCACAAGGAACCCCTTGACTGCGAGGTCGCAAGTTCAATTTTTAGTAAGGTTGAATGTGCTGTGTTAACAATAATGACAGGATAAATATTAGTTGCTAATGACCCACCATGTGCATCAGGAGGGCGACAGAAAATTAGTGTCTGGGAGGTGCAAAGATCAGTCTTCTATGGTATGTATGTATTTCACTTCATAAAATCGATGTCGTCGAAATTCAAGAAACGTTCACATCAAACCATTAACTTGCGCCCTGAACACCGAATGAAAAATGTCGCGTCACAGTGACTACAAAGGTTCGCAGACTTAAGGTCGAAGGCGAACCTCTTGGGAGTTACAAACCGTGGAGGACGTTTAGCTAGGTATCCACTCTTAAAGAATGCATATAGAATCGTATTGATGTAACAGTTTGATGAGAACTATTGGATTGCGATGGCATGCAACCGAATGCGAAACAGTCTGTCGTGGAGCTTATCGCGAAACTGGCTATCCTTTAATAAGGCGTAGCTGCAGATACTGCGATAATGTTTTATAGGCACGGGGAAAAGCAAATATACAGTGGCTGAATTTGTCTGGATGATCAGGTGGTATCAATTACAATGCCATACACTTTTCAGGAGTTGGATTTTTAAATGCAGACCAGAAATCAAGCAAAGGCAAGTTATTTTGAACAACTATTGGCCAAATGCAATACTCATATCGTAGTTGTTGTTCCTTTGCCCCACTTTCCCATTCTTGCTTGCTGCGAGTAAATATTCCTTATTGCCATTGCAAGATCACTCATAAATGGCAGAGCCCCTCCAGCTTCTTGCAGCACAATAAATAACTTTCCAGCCAATATACCATCCAGATTGATAGTCGACATAATTGTATACGAATGCGTTAAGGCACTGATATTAGTTGATCTTGATACAACTCTCGTGGTACTGCTAATTTCCAGGGTTCCTTTCATATGTATTTCCTCTCAAAATCTCGATTGGTCGGAGTTGAAAACAAATTTCTTACTGAACGATGGGATAAGTTTATCTCATCTATAAATTTTCGGGCTGATTCCGCAATTTGCTGTGATCCTCAAATTGTCGGTTTGTTTGAAATTTCGTTATCTTAAGTCTTCCAATTCTGTAGCACTATCCATTGCTTCCCTTGAAATCAGTGTAATCTATGTCGCACGCAGTTTGATGTGCATAGCGTGAATCGAGCATACTTTTAACGCATCAACACCAATTTTTACAACATGCACGCCTTGTCCTCCCTTGAATATACGTTGTTTGTCTTGTACACTGCACGGTCATATTGATAGAACGCATTCGAAATCTGCTCATAATTGTTTTTTACTGTGCTGCGGATGATCTTCCATGTAATTATGTTTAGTATCCGCTCCTCGGACAACGATTGTCCTTCACTACGTATCGCTGGAGACGGGATTTATGGCTCCCTGTCCGACAAGGATGATGAACTACATTGCTGGTCACTTTTTTAAACGTAACTTTCACATGTTAAGCACGTATTGTCATCATTGTACTCCTCAAGTAAATTGTCTGCACAATCGAGCATATACGACACCACACATTCCACTGACTCATCTTGCAGAAACGCTGATATTTCATCTGTCACTTCTTTCTCACACTGCAAAATTCCTTGGGTACCTTTCTGACGAAATGCCATCTTCGGCAAATGTCGTTGTTTATCGTTGTCATTACTACGGTTTGTAACAACGCCACTGGCACTGACTGTAGCAGTGTTACGAGTTATTCGCCGACTACGCAGTTCAACTACAGTCCATAGCCTCATGCTGCGCTCACCACTGGATATCTCCAGTCCCGCACCCTGTTGCCATTAACAGTCAATATTGTGGTTACATGGTATGTGGAGCGTCGAATGCCGTAAGCATCATTGGTCCTCTGCCACATCGCATTCAAATGGTTCTTGTCAGATAACTGTGCATCAACGTCTCAGATTTGCGGAGCTTGACGACGTTAGGTCATTTGGTAAGGCAACTACATTTTGATGCTATAATTTAAACATCCGCTGAACGAAACGCTCACAAAGTGCCTTTGACAGTGTTCTGGGCAAAAAGGTTATAATATGCTACCCGTTGCACCACTCATTGCAATTCACGTGCGAGCGTACAGATGACTTCACTGGTGTGTCGACACGCCAGGGAACGAGAGGAGACAGGACGCTCCATATCGCAGCATTACTGGAAATTCATGAATCAGTATAATACTTAGCCTTTTGTTTTAGACTGAAGTGAAATTAAATTAAATCAATTTACAAAATAAAATGATGTATACACTCAGTTTACAATAATTCGTTATTAAGTAGCATCGGAAGTCGAACTTGTAAGTTCATCAGTTTGCTGTCTTGCAGTGCAGGTCTCGGTGAGCTATCACCCAGTTACCTAGCTGTGGTGGTCTCGGGTTCCTGATCACTGTCTTCGTCATGACTTTTCAAACTAATCTATATTACTACACTTTCAGTCTCTTACTCCATGAAAGCGCCATGATACTGCTATTTTTCCTCGATATATGAGGGTCGTCCAATAAGTGAGTTTCCCTATTTTATTTTTCTGCAAAGAGCTTCTGTGAATTTTGGAAAGTAGGAGACGAGATACTAGCAGAATTGGAGCTTTGGGGAGGGGTCCTGAGTCGTGCTTGGGTAGCTCAGATGGTACAGCACTTGCCCGCGGAAGGCAATGGTCCCGAGTTCGAGTCTCAGTCCGGCACACAGTTTAATCTGCCAGGAGGTTTCAGTACAATGCTTAACTGTCACACGCCATCTATATAAAGCGAATGTTACAACACTTTACCAGCTTACAAGTTTTTGTTTGTTACGCTTTAATCAATGAGCCACAGGCATGGGTTCCTCACATGATGTCAACTCATATACACGCGATTTAGCCTCCCGCATGCTTCCATGTTGGCGCTGTCTGCTCCCCAGCATCGTAACCCGACTGCAGCTGATTTATCTTGCGTTCCTGAAAACTCACGTCCAGTTACCAACCTTGTCCCCAGGCTACTCAGAAATTCAATATTGCTGGTATTACATAAACCCAAGGCGCCGCCGTCAGCTGTTATTAATATAGAATTCTTTACCTGACTTTTAGTTACCCCCTTTATATATAATTTTAGATATACATTTGATTGGCTGCTGAGCATTTAATTTAATCTATAAATGTCTTTCTATGTTCTTTTATGAAGTACTATACCTACTAGCGCTCCAACTCCGTATTCTAACTTGAGAAATTCATTTCATGTTATCAGTCGTTGGTTGCTATTTATCGCACCTCATAAGAACTTCTGCTCTTTGTTGTAGTTCTATTGTTCTTTAACGAAGGTATGTGATTTTTCTGATGCTCAGTACTGTATATTTGATTTTAACAGAAATTTTATATTTTTTATTGAATCCTTTTAGGACGTCTTTTTCGTTCGATCCGTAATTTATGTGGGCTTCCCTGTGGTTTAAGGCTGTATGAAACTGTGTTAGCTGAAGTATTTGCGAATTTCAGCAATCTTTGCCTTAAAACACATGAGTTAGATGAGCGTAATTACGTTATTATCCTGGCACGGCGTTGGGTTCCATGTCTGTAAACTGTAAACTCAAAATTAATACTCATTATGGGCATTAATGAACTTTCATTTGTCTAACGGGCGATATGGTTTACTGTCCTAATAGACATGATGTTGCAAACGGTATGGTCTCATCCGGCATAGTAAAATTATCGATGAATCTTGTATTAGTTTCATCTAATGGTGAAAGTGCAGTTATAGTGTACCTAGGTCATGCTGGAGCTGGTAACTGCACGATGAATTTGGGGAACTGAAAACTGTGCGAATCGTCACTCGGTTGTCAATTAGAATACTCGTTCATAATTTATTGTTCACATGTAGAGTTAACTATTATTTTATTCTATTAGGTTAGAATTTATATATATCGCTGGAATTGTCACAAAATCGGAAATAAGTCATACAAGTAGGTTGTTCCAAGGAACAACATATAACTCACGCTGTGCCATACATAAATCTATTACGGTAACCTTATTCTTGTGTTGCGATTCATTCGCTTCGCCAACTCACAATTAAATTGTCACATCGCAACCTAACTTCAGCGTCAGGCTTTGCTACAGGTCAGTCCTTCAGCACATCGAGTTTTATCCCCGCTCTCCATATCGAAAATAAATCTAATCAATTCGTATGTTCCTCCAAAAGCAATCATTAAATACAGTGATTCTTATTAACTGCCGACAATGACTCACGATCCGGCATGTTCACTTCCCATCACTCATTGCACAGTTACCAACCACAGCGTGCATTGGAAGAATCGGGCACAACGTAACTGCACTTTAGACCTACCACTGGCATGCAACGAAAGAGTCAGGTACACCGTAACTGCACTTTAGCCCATCTTTTTATACTGACATGACATTATTCACGTTAGCTTTAGTACTTTGCAGGTCCGTGAAAGCTCTTAGTTGCTAATTTCACAGTGGTTTGTAAGGTAATTATTACTTGGTGACATTTCATTCGCCAGATCATCACATGTAGGTTTTCCATACCCTCTCTCACACTGTCGAAGAAACATAGTCTTCAATCTAGATCTTCCACACGGTCTTGTCCTTCAGGGTGTTCTGGATTTTTCTTTCTTTTGGAGCTCGTTGTGCCTTTCCATTCAAATGAAGTTACCTAATCTCAATTTTCTACATGATATCTGGTTCTCCATATCTGTTAGGTTCCTTCATTTTTCTTGGATTCATCCAAATACGTTTCTCAAAATTGGCCTTCCAAAGGTTTCTGTTTCGCCACTTCTGATTGTCTTTGTGTCCAACTTTCACAAACCTACATTAGAACAGTTTCATTTGATAACTTAGTCTAACGTTATGTCGAACAGAGCGAAATAACACCTATTTCCTTTTTGTATCCCACTATTTATTTATTCTGTGACATTATTGTCTGTAGTTAACATGGTGCCATTGTAAATGAACTGATTTAGTTTTTCAGTTTTTTGTGTACTCATTCTTAAACACACTGTTTTAGTTTGCTGTGAGACTACAGATTATTTGGTTTTATCAGTATTAATTTCCAGTCCATCTCCAAGTAACCTATTGTCTAACACTGTAATGAGAAAATTCATTTCTCGCCCTTTTCCCCTAATATAACTGTATCGTCCACACATGTTGAACCAGTTTCATAGTTTTGTTTCAGCGGGCGATGAATTTATTTTTCTGACGCGCTCTGACGCGCTCTGACGCGCTCTTTAACAAGATTTAAAATCGAAGGTGATATAATATCTCCTTGTTTGAATCCGTAAATAACAGAGAATTTCTGAGAGACTATTAGCATTTACATTTCTACAAAGCATATAATGCTCAGTAGAAGGCTCTCATTATTTACAGTGCATTTCTGCAGCTTTTGTTCCTTCATCAGCAACGTCCTGAGCTTATAGGTGTAATGTCGACCGATGGTGATCTTTTTACTATCGACTTACAACAGCAATCAGTTTCTTTCATCTGTGTGCTGTGGCAGTCTTTGATTATTAAATAACAGCGATCAGTTAGCATCTACCATATGTATGCCTGTTATTATAATACGAACACCTTTCCCATAAAGTCGCTGGTATGTTATTTCGTTATCACGCTTACAAGAAGGTAAGTGAAACGCAAAGTCATATGGCACGTGCGGCCGGGAATCTGAGGGGCAGGATCAGCCGTCTAATTGTAAACGTTTTTCCTGTCCTTTACGTACATGGTCACCTTTCGATCACGAAGTGCTGCCAAAACACAAGTCACCAGCTGCTACCTTAACAACAAGCTCGCAGACAAGGAAATAAAGTGATATTTTGAAGGCAAACAGCTGTGCCATAACAGACGCCCACGTTATCTAGGAGCCGCTTGTGAAACGATGCTCAGCTTCAAAGGGCACTAGCTGAAAAATGCCAGTAAGCTGAAGTAAAGAAACGATATCTTGCAGAAAACTGGTGGCATAAAAGGGGGATCATCAGCTCCAACACTAAGGACGTTTGCTCTTGGGCTGGTGGACCTTGTGGCAGAATGCTGCACTGCAAAAAAATGGCTCTGAGCACTATGGGACTCAACATCTGTGGTCATAAGTCCCCTAGAACTTAGAACTACTTAAACCTAACTAACCTAAGGACATCTCACACATCCATGCCCGAGGCAGGATTCGAACCTGCGACCGTAGCGGTCACGCGGTTCCAGACTGAAGCGCCTTTAACCGCACGGCCACACCGGCCGGCTGCTGCACTGCAGTTTGGATCAAAAGACCGTACATCAGACTCGTCGATATGCAGCTCAGTCAGACTATGCACTTCTTCACAAGAACAATTGGAAGCACTCAATCTTTCTGGCTGTCTAATCTCAGCCAAATACACTACTGGCCATTAAAATTGCTACACCACGAAGATGACGTGCTACAGACGCGAAATTTAACCGGCAGGAGGAAGATGCTGTGATATGCAAATGACTAGCTTTTCAGAGCGTTCACACAAGGTTGGCGTAGGTGGCGACACCCACAACGTGCTGACATGAGGAAAGTTTCCAACCGATTTCTCATAAACAGCCGGCCGGAGTGGCCGAGCGGTTAAAGGCGCTACAGTCTGGAACCGCACGACCACTACGGTCGCAGGTTCGAATCCTGCCTCGGGCATGGATGTGTGAGATGTCCTTAGGTTAGTTAGGTTTAAGTAGTTCTAAGTTCTAGGGGACTTATGACCACAGCAGTTGAGTCCCATAGTGCTCAGAGCCATTTGAACCATTTGAACCATCTCATAAACAAACAGCAGTTGACCGGCGTTGTCTGGTGAAACGTTGTTGTGATGCCTCGTGTAAGGGGGAGAAATGCGTACCATCACGTTTCCGACTTTGATAAAGGTCGGATAGTAGCCTATCGCGATTGCGGTTTATCGTATCGCGACAATGCTGCTCGCGTTGGTCGAGATCCAATGACTGTTAGCAGAATATGGAATCGGTGGGTTCAGGAAGGTAATACGGAATGCCGTGCTGGATCCGAACGGCCTCGTATCACTAGCAGTCGAGATGACAGGCATCTTACCCGCATGGCTGTAACGGTTCCTGCAGCCACGTCTCGATCCCTGAGTCAACAGATGGGGACGTTTGCAAGACAACAACCATCTGCACGAACAGTTCGACGACGTTTGCAGCAGCATGGCTGCGGTTACCCTTGCCGCTGCATCACAGACAGGAGCGCCGGCGATGGTGTACTCAACGACGAACCTGGGTGCATGAATGGCAAAACGACATTTTTCCGGATGAATCCAGGTTCTGTTAACAGCATCACGATGGTCGCATCCGTGTTTGACGACATCGTGGTGAACGCACATTGGAAGCGTGTATTCGTCATCGCCATCACCCGGCGTGATGGTATGGGGTGCCATTGGTTACACGTCTCGGTCCCCTCTTGTTCGCATTGACGGAACTTTGAACAGTGGACGTCACATTTCAGATGTTTTACGACCCGTGGCTCTACCCTTCATTCGATCCCTGCGAAACCCTACATTCCAGCAGGATAATGCACGACCACATGTTGCAGGGCCTATACGGGTCTCTCTGGATATAGAAAATGTTCGACTGCTGCCCTGGCCAGCACATTCTCCAGATCTCTCACCAATTGAAAACGTCTGGTCAATGGTGGCCGAGCAACTGGCTCGTCACAATACGCGAGTCACTACTCTTGATGAACTGTGGTATCGTGTTGAAGCTTCATGGGCAGCTGTTCCTGTACTCGCCATCCAAGTTCTGTCTGACTCAATGCCCAGGCGCATCAAGGCCGTTATTACGGCCAGAGGTGGTTGTTATTGGTACTGATTTCTCTGGATCTATGCACCCAAATTGCGTGAAAATGTAATCACATGTCAGTTGTAGTATAACATATTTGTCCAATGAATACCCGTTTATCATCTGCATTTCTTCTTGGTGTAGCAATTTTAATGGCCAGTAGGGTAGCTCCCCAATTTTGCGGCGTGAAACTGCTCTCAAGCAGGAGTTTACAAAAATTAATGGTGATCCTTACATTCTTATACATGAGGATATTCCTGTAATCAGTAGAAACAGACTTCCCTCTCGTCACCCATCTCTACAAGATGAAAAATTTCTGGTGGTTAACGGCGCAACAAAAACAGACCTACGGACAGAAATATGGCAGAACAGTGATACCGCAGACCAGCTGATGATGCCCTGCACCTCGACCAGGCCACAAATATCTGAAGAGCGTCGCAAGATCTGGTCTGCACCCAATAGAATAAGGATAGTGGAAGACGTGCTGAGTCGATGTACAAATGGAGATTAACAATATGACCCAACTGTGACTGTAGTGCAGAACGACAAACTGTTCAGCATATCATCGATCCCTTCCTAGCGATCTGGATGTGTTCCTGTGAGCGACTAAGGTATCAATTGTATGTGTTCAACAGTTGGACAAAAGCCTGTGACCCTCTGCGCTTTGTAAATATTGTAAATTTAATCGACTTAAAATCATGACTTTCCTTTCTATTTGTTAAATATCTGTATAAGTCTTGTTGAAGAGAAAATGTTTCCTTGTGTTGTGATGCTTGCCAAAAGCTTAATAAATAAGTACATAGATTTGTTAAGTTTATCTGAGTGGTAATACATACGCGCGTGTGTGTGTGTGTGTGTGTGTGTGTGTGTGTAGTTGTGCCATGTGCAGACATCAAAGGTCCAATACGAGCAGCAGACAGTACCTACTAGGATTCTATCTTCGACACTGCACAGTTTAGCAGTAAGATTTGGATAACGATACGCTTACTGTTTTTATTTTCACACGCAGCACTGTCAACACTGAAAACAAGATTGTCTCAAACTACACACAACAGTGTCAAAAAGTGGAAACAAAAAGCAGCATAGCTCATTAATCCACGAGTCAGGAATACTCCTATAGAACTCCAATTACCTTAGCGAGCAACAGCTAATCAAATTATGAACATAATCACCAAACAGTTTGTTTAATTTCACGAGTTGTTAAATTATTTTGTAGTGTGTTGGTTTGTTTGAGTTGTTTGTCAAACAAGTAATGTGTTTGACGAGATTGGGATAAATTTTGATTGGCAGCCTGTTTACAAACAAGCTTAAAGGTTTACGCTTATGTTTGGAAAACAAAATTAAGTTACTGGTCAGATTTCCCACGCGACAGATGGTGTGCAGATAGGTGTCTTGGTACGCAGCTTGACTGGTAAGAAATTTCTGCAGTATAGCAATTTAAATAATTGTATCTTGCGTTCTCACAACTATGGGACCCAAAAAATAAACGAAAATAAATGACGTGAAAATTTTATAAAAAAGGTTGAAATGTTAATACTTTCTCATTTAGGGTTACATGAAAATGATGGTAAGAAAATAAATTGTACTATGGACATCATCTACAACCGTGAGGGCAATAAAATACACACAAAAGTCTTGTATATGATACTTTACAAAAGTACCGTGGCCAACGTCTTCTCCTGTGTTTAAATATACACAGAGCTAGAGTCCATACAAGGAACGGTTTGTTTCAGTGACAGTCCTTCTCATATATGCCAAAATAATTCTGGATGCAATGAAAGCAACTACAGCAGGCAGGAGCTAGGCTAAAGTTAAATAAATTTTGATAAATATAGGTTGTGCGTCAGCGCACCTGTTTGACAAAGCCGAGAGAAGTAAATAGAGAATTTTATAAATATGTTTGATCATTTATGGGGATCATAAAACATTCCGTGAAATGCAGGCTAGCACTTCTGTGCTGGAACTACAGAAGCTGACTAAACAAGAAAAGCTGAAGGAATGAAATACAGCCACCCTCACCCTCCCCTCAGAAAAAACCAGACCCTCACTCTCAGATTTTCTCTTACGATCACTGATGTTCTCTGTACACTATCATATTGAGGTGTACACGTAATGCTGAACACTACCTGTATCAGTTGCTGACTTCGAGCTGGAGATTACTCCAGAGCCAGATGAAGTAGCCCATCATCACCTAGAACTTTGCCTACAGTTATGGGAGGCAACCACCTGTGCTGGAGACCGTATCAAGACGACTTGGCGCCTAGTGGGGCGCCTATTCAAGCCTGGGCTATGGGTGGTCTGGTCTCTCTATTGATCTACAACGGTTCCTGAGGGTCTCTGCCGTTGCCGCACATGTCTTTGACTTGGGTCATGCTAGATGTTATGGTTTAAGCACCGACTATTTCGGTGTGGTAGGCAGAGACCGCAAGTTAGTCAAGCGGCCAGGAGCTGCATCTGAGACATTGCGGGGGCAGCTTCACTGACTCCTCGGCCCATCACTACTAGTGTGTACTGCGCTAGCTGTTGAGCTGGCAGTTGTTGACCACGGCACTCAACACACCGGCAGCCACCATTGTCACCGAAGGGCAGTAACCTTCCACCTACCATAATCTAATCTTTGTACTAAAACGAATAAAGGGCTACTGCAAACCCGAATTTTTCATTAACTGCTACCCAAGTGATTCCAGTCACCGCTACCATTACAACCCTTCCTGGTGAGAAAGCGGAACCTTTTCCTGATCCACAAATGTCTTATTACATCGCTGCCCTAGAGTCACGTCCACACCCCAACATTGGCTATTTGCAGCGTTGACTGCTGCGATCTGTCGAGAAGATTCTCCACTATGACGTCATTGCCAACTCTGGGCTGCAGTTTCGACAATACAAGTATGGCGAAGGGACTTCCTATTTTTGTGGCTTCTTCCGTCTTGTGCGCAGCAATGGTAGGGAGACTTGATGTGCATGGAAACCTGCAGGTGCGATTTGTGAATGCGCAAGGGCCCGCGCTGTACTCAGATTAAGGGAAATTGTGGGGACCACTATTACGACCAGTGAGATGCCATCAATGTAACCTGGCGAATCACAAATTATCTTGTATACAGTCAGGGCCAGCAACATGTGGTACTTGCCGACGTTATGCGCATGAGGTATATCAATCTAATTTTTTTTATTTGTGGCTGTCAATCAACAGCTGTGAAGCACGTTTTCAGAATAGAAATAGTCGTCAGCTGCAAAAGTTTTTATTAAATTAATTCCTTGACTAGTTTTGGTAAACTAATTTGCCACCCACAGAAGGTCATACAATTAAGCTTACATCGGAAAGCAATCGTCACGTAAACAGTGGATAGGAAAAAAAAATAAAAGTAAATAAATGACGTGAAACTTTTATACAAAAAGGTTGAATTTTTTATGTAAAAATTTTAACGAAGACTTCTTCATCCAGAGTTTTCTTGATGTTTGCTTTCCGATGTAAGCTTAACTGTATGATCTTCAGAGGATGACAAATTAATTTGCAGAAACTAGTCAAGAATTTAATTTTAAAAAATTGTACAGCTGACGACTAATTATTTCTATTCTTAAAAAAACCACATCATTGCAATGAATCGAAGTAGTTAGCTATTCGCTGTAAAGATTGAAGGTATTCTTATTGTCCGAATTACTGTAGTGGTTAGCTTTGAATTTTATTGTACTTTAAGTGCATTGTATTTTTCGTAGATAGAATTGTCACATGCAAAGGTCACAAATATGAGCGATGCCGCCTCAGGAAGCGACTAAATCCTTGGTGGAACAGGTAGCTGAGCTGAGGGGAAGTAACACTGCTATTCAAGGGCAAGTGGTTACTTGGACAGTAGGGAATGAAGGTAGACAGGGTGAACTAGTTCTGGTAGTAATGCAAAAGTTTCATTCAGCTTACCTACTGCTTCATTGAATTCAGCTGCAGGTAAGCTAGTGACCACTTTTTCGGGTAAGACGACTAAGGATATGGCAGCATTTATTGAACCTTGGAACCTGCCAAGAGGTTGTGTGATTGGTCGGACAAGTACACTACTGGCGATTAAAATTGCTACACCACAAATATGATGTGCTACAGACGCGAAATTTAACCGACAGGAAGAAGATACTGTGATATGCAAATGATTAGCTTTTCAGAACATTCACACAAGGTTGGCGCCGGTGGCGACACCTAGAACGTGCTGACATGAGGAAAGTTTCCAACCGATTTCTCATACACAAACAGCAGTTGACCGGCGTTGCCTCGTGTAAGAGGAGAAATGCGACTTTGATAAAGGTCGGATTGTAGCCTATCGCAATTGCGGTTTATCGTATCGTGACATTGCTGCTCGCATTGGTCGAGATCCAATGACTGATAGCAGAACATGAAATCGGTGGGTTCGGGAGGGTAATACGGAACGCCGTGCTGGATCCCAACGGCCTCGTATCACTAGCAGTCCAGATGACAGGCATCCTATCCACATGGCTGTATCGGATCGTGCAGCCACGTCTCGATCCCCGAGTCAGCAGATGGGGACGTTTGCAAGACAACAACCATCTGCACGAACAGTTCTACGACGTTTGCAGCAGCATGGACTATCAGCTCCGAGACCAAGGCTGCGGTTACCCTTGGCGCTGCACCACAGACAGGAGCCCCTGCGATGGTGTACTCAACGACGAACCTGGGTGCATGAATGGCAAAACGACATTTTTCCGGATGAATCCAGGTTCTGTTAACAGCATCACGATGGTCGCATCCGTGTTTGACGACATCGCGGTAAACGCACATTGGAAGCGTGTATTCGTCATCACCATACTGGCGTATCACCCAGCGTGATGGTATGGGGTGCCATTGGTTACACGTCTCGGCCACCTCTTGTTCGCATTGACGGAACTTTGAACAGTGGACGTCACATTTCAGATGTGTTACGACCCGCGGCTCTACCCTTCATTTGCCGGCCGTGGTGGCCGTGCGGTTCTTGGCACTACAGTCTGGAACCGCGCGATCGCTACGGTCGCAGGTTCGAATCCTGCCTCGGTGATGGATGTGTGTGATGTCCTTAGGTTAGTTAGGTTTAAGTAGTTCTAAGTTCTAGGGAACTGATGACCTCAGAAGTTGAGTCTCATAGTGCTCAGAGCCATTTCTAACCTTCATTCGATCCCAGCGAAACCCTACATTTCAGCAAGATAATGCGCTACCGCATGTTGCAGGTCCTATACGGGCCTTTCTGGATACAGAAAATGTTCGACTGCTGCCCTGGCCAGCACATTCTCCAGATCTCTCACCAATTGAAAACGTCTGGACAATGGTGGCCGAGCAACTGGCTCGTCAGAATACGCCAGTCACTACTCTTGATGAACTGTGGTATCGTGTTGAAGCTGCATGGGCAGCTGTACGTGTACACGCCACCCAAGTCCTGATTGACTCAATGCCCAGGCGTATCAAGGCCGTTATTACGGCCAGAGGTAGTTGTTCTGGGTACTGATTTCTCAGGATGTATGCACCCAAATTGCGTGAAAATGTAATCACATGTGATTTCTAATATAATACATTTGTCCAATGGATATCCGTTTATTATCTGCATTTCTTTTTGGTTTAGCAATTTTAATGGCCAGTAGTGTATGTACGCACACTGGCAAATGGCGGTAAGCACCGAGGCAAGGGCGTGTGTAGTGTACCGTGAAGGGTTCAATAAGGCACATACATTTGAGCAACTCAAAACTTGTCTCATTTAACGCTACCTCAAACAGAACAGTTCAAAGTCTTTAGATAATACCCCAGAAACAGGACGAATCGATGCGAACGTTCTCAGATAGGATTTGGAATTTAAATGTGCAAACGTATGAGCTGATGAAGAATGAGGTGGCGGTCGAAATTGTCCTCCAGAACGTGGAGCAGTGAGCGTTAGACGTTTTTTTGAGCTGTCTCCTATCCGATATATCAAGCGAGTGTGGACGGAGAATCCGGAGGCTGGCCATTAACTTTTCTACGCAGAGGATGCGGCTATAGCAACACGAGTGCAAGAAAAGTGAAGCTTTTTTCCCTCGGAAGTAAAATTTAATAGGCGTGTACTCGTGGGTGACAGTCGGAAGCAATGCCCCCAACCATAGTGCTGTAAGTGAGGACTGGCAGGCCACCAGGAGTCGGAGTGCAGCAGGGAGAAACAGGGTGACAGTGGTTCATTAAGCACCGACGGGAGTTCCGCAACTGCCGAACGCCGTTCCCAGTGAAACTGAATGCTACAACGACGGAACGTTACTTATTTGGCACGATGAACGTTACTGAACATAGGTTCCTAGTGGACACAGGGGCTCATATGTCGGTAGCGAGTCTGGACCTCTTGAGTAGAGAGAGACTGAATTTCCTTCACTATAGATTACGTGGTGTAAGGGTCAATGAGGTGGAATAATTGAGGTCAACATTGCTCAATTTTTGTACTGGAGTGAGGAATTCCAGAGAGCATGTAGAAGCACTGTCACGTTGGTGAGGGGTATTGCATGATCCTGGGGTTGGATATCTTGAAAAAGCTTCATGCAAAAATCTTTCTCAGCACACTATCGAACTTGGTGAAACATTGCTTCGACTGGGAGAGATAGCTGCAAATGATATGCTGGTGCAAGGTTCTTCTAGCGTGTACGTGGAACCATTTAACATGTGTATATAATCATTAAGGCTCAGTTCGCATGATTGTGCTGAAAGGCATAGCAAAACTACTCGGGGTAAGCGTAGTTTCTTATCTACCAAGTGGTATTTTGTGTGTTTTAGAGCTGTTGGTACACAATAATGACTTGGATATGTCACATTGTTTTATAATATGTAGGAGTTTCGCACACATACAGAAAGGGAATAGAGAAGACATGGTTTTGGTTATTGCTGATAATTTTGGCATAAACAAAGTGGTTTCGCCAAAGGGGTTGTTAATAGCCTATTTGGATCTCTTGTAGGAGGGCGATTTAGATGGGTCATGTTTGCGTTAATCAAACCGTCAGTGCATCTGCGTTACATAAAAAAGTACAGCATCTGAAATAGAAAGCCTAGATAACTGACTGACCAATTCATACTATACAGGGTGTTACAAAAAGGTACGGCCAAACTTTCAGGAAACATTCCTCACACACAACGAAAGAAAATATGTTATGTGGACATGTGTCCGGATACGCTTACTTTCCATGTTAGAGCTCAGTTTATTACTTCTCTTCAAATCACATTAATCATGGAATGGAAACAGAACGTACCAGCGTGGCTTCAAACACTTTGTTACAGGAAATGTTCAAAATGTCCTCCGTTAGCGAGGATACATGCATCCACCCTCCGTCGCATGGAATCCCTGATGCAGCCCTGGAGAATGGCGTATTGTATCACAGCCGTCCACAATACGAGCACGAAGAGTCTCTACATTTGGTACCGGGGTTGCGTAGACAAGAGCTTTTTAAATGCCCCTATAAATGAAAGTCAAGAGGGTTGAGGTGAGGAGAGCGTGGAGGCCATGGAATTGGTCCGCCTCTACCAATCCATCAGTCAGCGAATCTGTTGTTGAGAAGCGTACGAACATTTCGACTGAGATGTGCAGGAGCTCCATCGTGCATGAACCACATGTTGTGTCGTACCTGTAAAGGCACATGTTCTAGCAGCACAGGTAGCGTATCCTGTATGAAATCATGATAATGTGCTCCATTGAGCGTAGGTGGAAGAACATGGGGCCCAATCGAGACATCACCAACAATGCCTGCCAATCGAGACATCACCAACAATGCCTGCCCAAACGTTCACAGAAAATCTGTGTTGATGACGTGATTGCACAATTGCGTGCGGATTCTCGTCAGCCCACAGATGTTGATTGTGAAAATTTACAATTTGATCACGTTGGAATGAAGCCTCATCCGTAAAGAGAACATTTGCACTGAAATGAGGATTGACACATTGTTGGATGAACCATTCGCAGAAGTGTACCCTTGGAGGCCAATCAGCTGCTGATAGTGCCTGCACACGCTGTACATGGTACGGAAACAACTGGTTTTCCCGTAGCACTCTCCATACAGTGACGTGGTCAACGTTACCTTGTACAGCGGCAACTTCTCTGACGCTGACATTAGGGTTATCGTCAACTGCACGAAGAATTGCCTCGTCCATTGCAGGTGTCCTCGTCGTTCTAGGTCTTCCCCAGTCGCGAGTCATAGGCTGGAATGTTCCGTGCTTCCTAAGACGCCGATCAATTGCTTCGAACGTCTTCCTGTCGGGACACCTTCGTTCTGGAAATCTGTCTCGATACAAACGTACCGCGCCACGGCTATTGTCCCGTGCTAATCCATACATCAGATGGGCATCTGCCAACTCCGAATTTGTAAACATTGCACTGACTGCAAAACCACGTTCGCGATGAACACTAACCTATTGATGCTACGTACTGATGTGCTTGATGCTAGTACTGCAGAGCAATGAGTCGCATGTCAACACAAGCACCGAAGTCAACATTACCTTCCTTCAATTGGGCCAACTGGCGGTGAATCGAGAAGTACAGTACATACTGACGAAACTAAAATGAGCTCTAACATGGAAATTAAGCGTTTCCGGACACATGTCCACATAACATCTTTTCTTTATTTGTGTGTGAGGAATGTTTCCTGAAAGTTTGGCCGTACCTTTTTGTAACACCCTGTATAACGGGTGTTTATATACAGGTGTTAAAACTATTGAAATATAAAACTGAATGAAAAATCCAATAGTCTGCTATAGCTGTTTCTATTTAAACACAGGAAATCCAAAGGAACTCTGGTCGTATGTAAAATACGCTATCGGCAAGAAACAGTCAATGCCTTCTCTGCGCTGAAGAAATGGAAATACTATCGATGACAGTGCTGGTAAAGTAGAGTTACTGAACACAGCTTTCCGAAATTTCTTGACCAAAGAAGGTGAAGTAAATATTCCAAAATTCGAATTAACATCAGCTGCCAACATGAGTGACATAGAAGTAGATATCTTCGGAGTAGTAAAGCAACTTACATCACTTAATAAACGCAAGTCTGCCGGTTCAGATTGTATACAAATTAGGTTCATTTCAGAGTATGCTGACGGAATAGCTCCGTAATTGACAATTACATATTGCTCTCTCGCTGGAAGATCCGTACCCAAAGACTGGAAAGCTGCATAGATCACACCAACACTCAAGAAAGGTAGTAGGAGTAATCCACTAAATTACAGGCCCATCTCTTTGATGTCGATATGCAGCAGGGTTTTGGAACATATTGAGCCGTGCTGCGGCTTGCGTTGGTGCTGTTTGTAGGTTTCCGTTCGCAGTTGGAGGCCAGACCGTATCGTTTAGTTGACATGGTTGCGGTTGTTTGTCTTCTTCTCGTCTTCACTGGCGCCACTCGTTTCGCAAGCGTTGCCTGTCCGCTAGTGGCAGCAGCGGCGGTTATCGATATGTAGTAATTGTTGTCCTGTCTTTGGGGCGACGTCGTTGTTTTTCCTTGTCGTATGAATGTGGCAGTTCGGTTGGGGACTCAGCAGGAGCCAAATCTGCGCAGTGTGAGGACACGCCGGGATCACGGGTGGTGAGCATGGATTGCCGGATGGAAGGGCTGTGATCACGAGGGTGCACGACCTCGTCGTAAACTATATCCTCCAGGCTTTAAGATGAGTGCATTTCAATTCAAGTAGAAAAACATCTCGCGATTCTCCAGTGACTTGGGTTCGTGTTGCTGCTCGTAGTGTCGCCGAGGCGAAGAGCAGCGAGTGGAGTGTCCGGGGAAGGCGGATCTGATTATCTTTCCTCGACTTGTTATTACTATTTACTGCGTTCAGCTTGTACAGTTTGTTAAGTTCAACCAGCGGTATTTTTCCTACCTGGTGGCCGCTAACGCGCCAGTTACCTTCCCGGAGGGGTTAGTGTATGTAACGGCAGTGTACGTTTCCTCGCCTTGCCGCTGCTGTGCGGTAAGGCAAGTAGTTTTGACAGACTTCTTGATTGTAGGCCGTTTGCGATTCTTCTACTCTGGTGGTAGTGATTCCTTTCTCGTTCTGGGCGCTCTAAGCACAGTATTCTGGGGGCGTAGTGCAGTCTGCCGGTTCCGGCTTTGGCGTGTTGTTTCATTCTTGCATTTGGTTAATTGGACGTCAGGTAGCTTCAGCAAGATTATCATTAGTCATTCGTTAGGCTGCCACTAGTCTGAGTTACCATCTTGTGAAGTGAATGAAACTCTTGGCTGCCTATCTCATCGTTCGCGAAAGTGCTTGTTGCCAAACCTTCTCAGAGGTCGATTACTGGAATACTGTCTGTGACTGGTACTTGTGTTTTATTACTGTATTATTTATTACCATACCTTGTAATGCCTACAGAAAAGATTATGTATGTCTAATTAATAGTTCCGGTCGCCTTCTGGAATAAATCTAGCAGTGTAAGCATTGTGTTACAAGGTTACCATCATCTTATTTCACCCGTTTGGTGGTCAGGTGCTTGTTTCTTTTAATTAAACTTTGCTTGTATTTGCTGTTTTACAGCAGGTTTCTACATTTTTCACGTAATTGCAGTTCCCGGCTTGTAAGGCCTTCAGCCGTGATTGTGGTCATTTGCTTTGAAAAAATAATTCGATATTTGTATTTTAGCAGTAAGCCTTAAAACCTTATTTACTGCCATTCCAGGCGTCTGATACCTTCTGCAGTGTTTGTGGCCACTTACTTTTTAATATTTCAATACCTGTAAGTTGTAATTGCAGAGAGTTCTTAAGCATTCTTAATTTATTGCCAAACTTGTCGTGTAAGGCCTTCAGCCGTGATCACAATAGCTTGTTTTTGTTTTAAACATTATATGTATCTGTATTTTATGGTGATGTGCTAAATGGTAATGCACTGAAAACACTATTATTTACATAGCTGTTTATTCCTTCAGTAATAACGTGTGGTATTTTTATTTATTGTTGAGTCTGGAATTACTGGTTTAAAATAAATTGTGTGTAACTGTAAAAGGCAAGCAGTAGTAACTGATTGCGGCCCCGTCCACAGTCGTAACCGAATCCTGCCTTCCCTTGACTACCAGGTTTCACATATATTATTTTCGAACCTTGTGAATTACCTCGAAGAGAACGGTCTATTGGTACAAAGTCAACACGGATTTAGGAAACATCGGTCGTGTGAAAGCAGCTAGCTCTTTACTCACAAGAAGTGTTGTGTGTTATTGATAAGGGATTTCGGATTGATTCCGTATTTCTGGACTTCCAAAAGGCTTTTGACACTGAACAGCCCAAGCGGCTTATAGTCAAATTGCATGCTTATGGAATATCAACTCTATTATGTGACTGGATCCGTGATTTCTTGTCAGAGAGGTCACAGTTCATAGTAATCGATGGGAAATCATCGACTAAAACAGTAGTGATGTCTAACGTTCACCAAGGTAGTTTTACAGGCCCTCTGCTGTTCCTTATCATATAAACGATTTAGGAGACAGTCTGAGCAGCCGTCTTAGGTTGTTTGCAGATGACGCTGTCGTTTATCGTGTAGTAAAGTCGTCAGAAGGCCTAAACAAATTGCAAACGATTTAGAAAAGGCACCTGTATGGTAAGATAATTGGCAGTTGACGCTGAATAATGAAAAGTGTGAGATCATCCACATGAGTGCTGAAAAGGAATCCTTTAAACTTCTGTTACACGATAAACCAGTCAAATCTGAAGGCCATAAATTCAACTAAATACCTAGGAATTACGATTAGGAACAACTTAAATTGGAAACAACACGTAGCAAATGTTGTGGGGAAGCGAACTAAAGACTGCGATTTATTGGCAAAATACTTAGAAGACGCAACAGATCTACTAAAGAGATTGCCTCCACTACACTTGCTCGTCCTCTTTCGGAGTACTGCTGCGCGGTGTGGGATCCTTACCAGATAGAGTTAACGGAGTACATCGAGAATGTTCGAAGAAGAGCAGGACTTTTTATATTACCCAGAAATAGGGGAGAAAGTGTCACGGACAGGATACAGGATATTGGGTGAACATCATTAAAACAAAGGCGTTTTTCTTTGCGGCGGAATCTTCTCATGAAATTTCAATCACCAACTTTCTCCTCCGAATGTGAAAATATTTTGTTGACGTCTACATACATAGGGAGTAACGATTATCATAATAAAATAAGGAAAATCTGAGCTCAGACGGAAAGATATAGGTGTTCGTCTTTTCCGCGCGCTGTTCGTGATTGGAACAATAGAGAATTATTGTGAAGGTGGTTCGATGAATCCTCTGCCAGGCCCTTAAGTTAGATTTGCAAAGTATCCATGTAGATGTAGATGTATTAGAGACCCAGACAACGACCGCTTCCAGATTGTCTGTGTGTGTCGACTTGTTATTCCTCCTAGGTGTTCCACAGTGACTGGCTTTAGTGTTGTTTGGGGAAGTGTTTCGCGGAACTGTGTGTAGCTTATGTGCTTTTGATTGAGCAGTTATTTTAATGCTGTCTGCACGCTGGATTGAGTCAGTTAGTTGGGACGGGGCAGCGAGGAAGTCTCCGTGGTGCGAGGCCAGGCCGGGACGGCTGGTGGCGTGCATGCGCTGTTGGATCATGAGGCGCTAGCTGCGAGAGCGACAGAGTTTGTTGGCCACCAAACCTGCATGCTGAAGTTGAGTGATCAGTTAACCTATTATGAAACCTCAACTATTGTGACATCTCTTCGTTCAGGGATCACGGGTTGTTGCTTCCTGGGCCGTTCGGGCTAGTAGCAACGTATGATGTGTTGGAGTTGGTGAAATCTTGCAACCATCTTCCTATATTGTGATTAATTATTAAATTGACTGTTACTTGCCAGTAAAGTGCACCAGCGGTATTTTCTGCCCTGTGGCTGTTAACGCCCCAGTTGTCTGCCCTGGTCATTAGCATAGTTTTCCGGCAGTGTGCCTTTCCTCACCGTGTTGATGCTGCCCGGCACAGCGTGTAGTTCGACAGCCTTTTAAGTTGTTTGGTTCATATTTTGCTTAGAGCATTGGGTGTTTTTAGGTGCCAATTTCTGAAGACATAGTTCTGTCCGTATCCTCGTCCTTGGCCGATATTTTCCATCGTTGTGCCGTTGGACAGACGGAAGGGAATTGGTTAAATTGTTGATAAGTCCTTGGGCTGTCCCTAGTTTGGGTTGCCATACGATTATTTAACATCAACTCTTGGCTGCTTGTCTCACCTCACCTTACTTTTGAACTACCTTCGCAGGCCGACCCTTGGAACACCTCTGAGCACCATTTGTTCTGTTTGTTTTAGGTTTGATTTTCATGTTAGTTTGAAGTGTTGTGTGAGGCCTTCAGCCGTCTATTAATTCAGTTCTTTTAAATTTTACGTACAGACCTTCAGCCATGTTAAATTAAAATTTTGAACATTGATTTTATTTTATAAAAAAAGTTTTCCTTATAACTGGTTCTATCTGAAATTGTTTGTAATTCAGACCTTAAGCCGTTAGTTGTTCAATGTGTCATGTGTGGCCCTCAGCCGAGGATTTACGTGAACCCCTTTTAATAAAGCCTTCAGCTGTGGGTATTCTTTAAAGGAAAATTTTTTTATAACAAGGAAGGGGTTTATTTTAAATTGTTTGTCTGACTTGTTGTTCAGGCCTTCAACCGTTGTTTCAGATTTTTTTGTGGCCTTCAGCCGTGTAATAAGTTAATATTTCTTTAATTAGGCTTTCGGCCGTTCTGTTATAAGTTTAAAAGGAAATTTCTTGGTTAGTAAAATTGGTTATTCATGTGTTTTAATTATAGTTGTCCTTCAGAAGTGTGGTGCAGGCCTTCAGCCGCTAATTGTTTCAATTTCATGTTTTTTTGGATATTTTTTACCTTCGACTTTTAATTGCTTTTGATTTCTAAGCCAGGCCTCCAGCCATTCTAGTTTTTGGTGTGGTTTTGGGCCATCAGCAGCATCTGAAGTTTTCTTTAACTAGGCGTTCAGCCGTATTGTTTAGTTGTGATCCTTTAAAGCAATGTGTAAATAAGTGGTTCTTAGAAAAATAAAGTAGTGTGTTTGATTGTGCAACTCACAGTAACTGTTTATGGCCCCATCTACAACCTTAACCTTACCATGTGCGCTCTCTGAGTACCTGCCAACCAGGTTTCGAATTAGTACTTTGATAAAGAGGAAATGAAGTTATCCGAGATATCTTAAAGTTCTGAGTGAATAGATCTAAACAAGGGAGAAAATATTAAGCATCTAGTTACGAAACTGGGTGTGGATCACATACATCCACAAAGAACAGCCCTATACGTATTTAATAAATAAGATATGTAATTTCATTCCAAAAGAAGGTTACTTACAAATGCCATGTCATATGGTATAAGGAGTTGTAACGGATTGCCGCAGAGTAACGACTGGAGTGGCTATTCAAGGTTCTCAGCCTTCCTCAGTTGATAACCACATCTGGCCGTAATAACGGCCTTGATAGGCCTGGGCATTGAGTCAAACAGCGCTTGGATGGCGTGTACAGGTACAGCTGCCCATGCAGCTTCGACACGATACCACAGTTCATCAAGAGTAGCGACTGGCGTATTGTGACGAGCCAGATGCTCGGCCACCATTGACCAGACGTTTTCAGTTGCTGAGAGATCTGGAGAATGTGCTGGCCAGGGCAGCAGTCGAACATTTTCTGTATCCAGAAAGGCCCGTACAGCACCTGCAACATGCGGTCGTGCATTATCCTGCTGAAATGTAATGTTTCGCAGAGATCGAATGAAGGGTAGAGCCACGGGTCGTAACACATCTGAAATGTAACGTCCACTATTCAAAGTGCCGTCAATGCGAACAAGAGGTGGCCGAGACGTGTAACCAATGGCATCCCATACCATCACTCCGGGTGATACGCCAGTATGGCGATGACGAATACACGCTTCCAATGTGCGTTTACCGCGATGTCGTCAAACACGGATGCGACCATCATGATGATGTAAACAGAACCTGGATTTACCCGAAAAAATGATGTTTTGCCATTCGTGCACCCAGGTTTGCCGCTGAGTACACCATCGCAGGCGCTCCTGTCTGTGATCCAGCGTCAAGGGTAACCGCAGCCATGGTCTCTGAGCTGATAGTCCATGCTGCTGCAAACGTCGTCGAACTGTTCGTGCAGATGGTTGTTGTCTTGCAAACGTCCCCATCTGTTGACTCAGGAATCGAGACGTGGCTGCACGATCCGATACAGCCATGCGGATAAGATGCCTGTCATCTCGACTGCTAGTGATACGAGGCCGTTGGGATCCAGCACGGCGTTCCGTATTACCCTCCTGAACCCACCGATTCCATATTCTGCTAAAGTCATTGGATCTCGAACAATGCGAGTAGCAATGTCGCGATATGATAAACCGCAATCGCGATAGGCTACAATCCGACCTTTATCAAAGGCGGAAACGTGATGGAACGGATTTCTCCTCCTTAACACGAGGCATCACAACAACGTTTCACCAGGCAACGCCGGTCAATTGCTGTTTATGTATGAGAAATCGGTTGGAAACTTTTCTCATGTCAGCACGTTGTAGGTGTCGCCACCGGCACCAACCTTGTGTGAATGCTCTGAAAAGCTAATCATTTGCATATCACAGCATCTTCTTCCTGTCGGTTAAATTTTGCGTCTGTAGCACGTCATCTTCGTGGTGTAGCAATTTTAATGGCCAGTAGTGTATGTCAAAACGATTAGTAAATGCAATACTTTTTATAGCTTGGCACTCCCAATCGAAATCCCAGGGATATGTAAAACTTGTTATACTGTATGAATTGGTCAGTTAGTTATGTATAACTATTTTAGCTGTATCCGCCCTAATTTTAAAACTATGTGAAAGAGAAAGGTCGAGTAGTCACAGAAATGCTGATGATACAGTTTGTGGGTGTGTTCAGTCCTAATGGACCGTTACCTGCAACATCCATCACGCAATGCAGAACCCCAATGAGGGTTAATTCTTCCATCTATTAAAAGTTGGACAGAATACCACATCGCGTGCAATCAGCAATCGAGGAGTCTGTCAGTCAACAGCTGGATTACATTATTGAAGAGAATGACAGCCCTTAGTGTGGTATCGATAGTTCCGATGCCACAGCGTAGGTTGGCACTACGAGAGCGGAAGATCTCCGACGACAGCGCCCTCTAGCCGGCGCTGTGCAGCTGTACGAGCGCCGCTCCACTTCCGCCCAGTTCATGAAGAGCAGGCGGCCGAGAACCATCGCTTTAGCTTAGATTACTAGTGAAACCTTCGTACCTGGACTTTGGCTGCACACCTACGTGCTCATCTGTACAAAGATACTTAATCATTTGTACATGGCTATACACCAGTAAAAACTTCTTTTACTTTACTTGCAATACCGACGTGCTTTACCTCCCCTACTCCTACTCGCTTCCTTTCATTCGGCCCCGTTTGTTAGATTTCAGAAGCAGACCCACTCGTCACCTTCCAGGCGTCATACAAAACTTAGGGAGCATCTGTTGCCACCATGCCCAAAAAATCACCATATGGGTCGAAGAAATACAGGTACTGCTGCGACTACCTTTCGTTAAATGCCAGAATTGTGACAGATGCATATCCAATAGTGAATATCGCAGAAAATTGGAGAACCTGGGTTAATGCAAGTAAATTTCGAGAATGGATCCATAAAATGGTTGCCACTAGTTAGAAGTAATGCCAGAGGAAGAATGCAGTGGCCACATTTCAGAGATTGTTGAATGGTGTGTTGGAGTAATTAAAACTGTTGTGGATTGGCAAGAGAGCCAACCCACTATGAGAGGAAGCCGGAAGGCACGCGTTTTAGCTCACGCAGGCTGGCGTGAGGTCTGGAACAGGACAAGGAAGTTAGACTTTAGCAAAAAAGGACGTAGCTGTTGGAATACTTAACTTTAATCCGTAAATGGTGAACATCGCTCTTGACGGTACATGTTTTACAGCATCAATAGTAACTGGTAATGGCGCTTTGCTAGGTCGTAGCAAATGACGTAGCTGAAGGCTATGCTAACTATCGTCTCGGCAAATGAGAGCATAATTTGCCAGTGAACCATCGCTAGCAAAGTCGGCTGTACAACTGGGGCTAGTGCTTGGAAGTCTCTCTAGACCTGCCGTGTGGCGGCGCTCGGTCTGCAATCACTGATAGTGGCGACACGCGGGTCCGACGTATACTAACGGACCGCGACCGATTTAAAGGCTACCACCTAGCAAGTGTGGTGTCTGGCGGTGACACCATAAAAACATTGCCGGTGCATGGTCTACTTAGATATTGATTTTTCCCTTGGTATCTGAAGGAGTAAACACAGTGGCTATGCTTAAGAGATTAAATTGGATGTGCTTGTAATTAAGTATTGAAAAATGTCACTTCGCATTGGCAGAAGTGAGCTGTTTGCACCGTGTACTTAGATAAAACAGCATGACAGCTGACCCAAGATTGGTGCGTGCAGTCTGTGATTTCTCGCCGCCACAAACGGCAAAACAGTTGCATTCATTTTTAACGTCATGTAATTAATATAGAAAATTTGTCCAAGGATTTGCTGACATTGCTAAACCATTAACACATTTGTTGGAGGGTGTGAAACATCAGTGGACAGTTGACTGTCGTCACACATTCAAGTGATTGAAAAAGCACTAAGAACTAGTTCCATGTTAGTATTTCTGTATTATGAAAAATAATTATGTTGTTCGTTGACGAGAGAAAATAAGGGAGAGGGATGTGCGTAGAGTCAGGAAGTAGATGCTAATGATCACCCAGTAACTTATGCATCAAGGCAATAAAGTGAAGTGGATCGGAAATACTCCACTACAGAGAAGGAGATATTGAGCTTAATTGATGATATCACTTAACCTTTAGAGCAGCAAATTCAAAGTTACAGTCATTTGAGTATGAGTGGGTTGTTGTTGTTGTGGTCTTCAGTCCTGAGACTGGTTTGATGCAGCTCTCCATGCTACTCTATCCTGTGCAAGTCTCTTCATCTCCCAGTACCTACTGCAACCTACATCCTTCTGAATCTGCTTAGTGTATTCATCTCTTGGTCTCCCTCTACGATTTTTACCCTCCACGCTGCCCTCCAATACTAAATTGGTGATCCCTTGATGCCTCAGAACATGTCCTACCAACCGATCCCTTCTTCTGGTCAAGTTGTGCCACAAACTTCTCTTCTCCCCAATCCTATTCAATACTTCCTCATTAGTTATGTGGTCTACCCATCTAATCTTCAGCATTCTTCTGTAGCACCACATTTCGAAAGCTTCTATTTTCTTCTTGTCCAAACTATTTATCGTCCATGTTTCACTTCCATACATGGCTACACTCCATACAAATACTTTCAGAAATGACTTCCTGACACTTAAATCTATACTCGATGTTAACAAATTTCTCTTCTTCAGTAACGCCTTCCTTGCCATTGCCAGTCTACATTTTATATCCTCTCTACTTCGACCATCATCAGTTATTTTGCTCCCTAAATAGCAAAACTCCTATACTACTTTAAGTGTCTCATTTCCTAATCTAATTCCCTCAGCATCACCCGACTTAATTCTACTACATTCCATTATCTTCGTTTTGCTTTTGTTGATGTTCATCTTATATCCTCCTTTCAAGACACTGTCCATTCCATTCAACTGCTCTTCCAAGTCCTTTGCTGTCTCTGACAGAATCACAATGTCATCGGCGAACCTCAAAGTTTTTATTTCTTCTCCATGGATTTTAATACCTACTCCGAATTTTTCTTTTGTTTCCTTTACTGCTTGCTCAATATACAGATTGAATAACATCGGGGAGAGGCTACAACCCTGTCTTACTCCCTTCCCAACCACAGCTTCCCTTTCATGTTCCTCGACTCTTATAACTGCCATCTGGTTTCTGTACAAATTGTAAATAACCTGTCGCTCCCTGTATTTTACCCCTGCCACCTTTAGAGTTTGAAAGAGAGTATTCCAGTCAACATTGTCAAAAGCTTTCTCTAAGTCTACAAATGCTAGAAACGTAGGTTTGCCTTTCCTTAATCTTTCTTCTAAGATAAGTCGTAAGGTCAGTATTGCCTCACGTGTTCCAGTGTTTCTACAGAATCCAAACTGATCCTCCCCGAGGTCGGCTTCTACTAGTTTTTCCATTCGTCTGTAAAGAATTCGTGTTAGTATTTTGCAGCTGTGGCTTATTAAACTGATTGTTCGGTAATATTCACATCTGTCAACACCTGCTTTCTTTGGGATTGGAATTATTATATTCTTCTTGAAATCTGAGGGTATTTCGCCTGTTTCATACATCTTGCTCACCAGATGGTAGAGTTTTGTCAGGACTGGCTCTCCCAAGGCCGACAGTAGTTCCAATGGCCTTGTTTCGACTCATGTCTTTCAGAGCTCTGTCAAACTCTTCACGCAGTATCGTATCTCCCATTTCATCTTCATCTGCATCCTCTTCCATTTCCATAATATTGTCCTCAAGTACATCATCTTTGTATAGACCCTCTATATACTCCTTCCACCTTCTTTGCTTAGAACTGGGTTTCCATCTGAGCTCTTGATATTCATACAAGTCGTTCTTATCTCCAAAGGTCTCTTTAATTTTCGTGTAGGCAGTATCTATCTTACCCCTAGTGAGATAAGCCTCTACATCCTTACATTTGTCCACTAGCCGTCCCTGCTTAGCCATTTTGCACTTCCTGTCGATCTCATTTTTGAGACGTTTGTATTCCTTTTTGCCTGCGTCATTTACTGCATTTTTATATTTTCTCCTTTCATCAATTAAATTCAATATTTCTTCTGTTACCCAAGGATTTCTATTAGTCCTCGTCTTTTTACCTACTTGATCCTCTGCTGCCTTCACTACTTCATCCCTCAAAGCTACCCATTCTTCTTCTACTGTATTTCTTTCCCCCATTCCTGTCAATTGTTCCCTTATGCTCTCCCTGAAACTCTGTACAACCTCTGGTTCTTTCAGTTTATCCAGGTCCCATCTCCTTAAATTCCCACCTTTTTGCAAGTTTCTTCAGTTTTAATCTACAGGTCATAACCAATAGATTGTGGTCAAAGTCCAAATCTGCCCCTGGAAATGTCTTACAATTTAAAACCTGGTCTAAATCTCTGTCTTACCATTATATAATCTATCTGATACCTTTTAGTATCTCCAGGGTTCTTCCATGTATACAACCTTCTTTCATGGTTCTTAAACAAAGTGTTAGCTATGATTATGTTGTGCTCTGTGCAAAATTCTACCAGGCGGCTTCCTCTTTCATTTCTTAGCCCCAATCCATATTCACCTACTACGTTTCCTTCTCTCCCTTTTCCTACACTCGAATTCCAGTCACCCGTGACTATTAAATTTTCGTCTCCCTTCACTATCTGATCTTTTATTTCATCATACATTTCTTCAATTTCTTCGTCATCTGCAGAGCTAGTTGCCATATAAACTTGTACTACTGTAGTAGGTGTGGAATTCGTATCTATCTTGGCCACAATAATGCGTTCACTATGCTGTTTGTAGTAGCTTACCCGCATTCCTATTTTCCTATTCATTATTAAACCTACTCCTGCATTACCCCTATTTGATTTTGTGTTTATAACCCTGTAGTCACCTGACCAGAAGTCTTGTTCCTCCTGCCACCGAACTTCACTAATTCCCACTATATCTAACTTTAACCTATCCATTTCCCTTTTTAAATTTTCTAACCTACCTGCCCGATTAAGGGATCTGACATTCCACGCTTCGATCCGTAAAACGCCAGTTTTCTTTCTCCTGATAACGACATCCTCTTGAGTAGTCCCCGCCCGGAGATCCGAATGGGGGACTATTTTACCTCCGGAATATTTTACCCAAGAGGACGCCATCATCATTTAATCATACAGTAAAGCTGCATGCCCTCGGGAAAAATTACGGCTGTAGTTTCCCCTTGCTTTCAGCCGTTCGCAGTACCAGCGCAGCAAGGCCGTTTTGGTTATTGTTACAAGGCCAGATCAGTCAATCATCCAGACTGTTGCCCTTGCAACTACTGAAAAGGCTGCTGCCCCTGTTCAGGAACCACACGTTTGTCTGGCCTCTCAACAGATACCCCTCCGTTGTGGTTGCACCTACGGTACGGCTATCTGTATCGCTGAGGCACGCAAGCCTCCCCACCAACGGCAAGGTCCATGGTTCATGGGGAGGTATGAGTGGGTATGTTTCATATTACTTAGCACTCTTTGGACGTACTTTGTGTTGCTCATTGCCGTATAACGCAAATTTCTTGCTGTTGTGTTCCGATTGCGACAAACCCGTTACGCCTGCACTATACACAACTGCGTTTTCCTTAACATAGGTAGGTACAACACACATTTTCAAAATTGAGAACTTAATGAATAATAGATTATGGGTTCACGGTTAGTACACTGTTGTTGATATATGATTCCAAGAAATATAATGCATCCCCCATCGTTTCAGCACGTTGATCAGTACATAGTGAAAACTCTTGCTATAAATTCGTCTCTAAGTTGGGAAAATGTGACAAATCTCTTTACTCGAATTTCTGTTTGAGTGAACAGATTGCACTGATGTGCAGTTTCTTGTCTAATGCATGTGCTGGTGAATTATTCAACGATTATTTCTGTCACAATCAACCTTGATTTCGCCGGCCGCTGTGGCCGAACGCTTCCAGGCGCTTCAGTACGGAATCACGCGGCTGCTTCGGTCGCAGGTTCGAATCCTGCCTCGGACATGGATGTGTGTGATGACCTTAGGTTAGTTAGGTTTACGTAGTTCTAAGTCTAGGGGCTAATGCCCTCAGATGTTAAGTCCCATAGTGCTTAGAGCCATTCATCAACTTTGATTCACGATGTCATAACGAACGAGGAATAGAAAGACATGTAGCGAGTACAGCAGGAATTCAAAATCAGGAACTTGAGTGAATATTCAGAGCTGTAATTTTTACTCAAGCACGGATATATACCTTCTAACTGATGAGTTTAAACAGTTCGAGAATATGTATTAGAAAACGTACAATATGGGCTTTGTGTTTCAATGCACTGCACTGCGAATGAAGTAAAACGCGACGTCTATAAACAAAACATTGTCAATAAATTCAGAGGCATGAATAAATGAGTAATTAGCGAATGATCGAAACATGTACGGTAACAACACTGATAGCTGCAAGTAGGCGTATCATTAGTTATACATTTTACTGTGTAACCGACAATATCTTACATTTAACATTGTGTATATGTATTTCTTCCATTGTATTATTGTATTGATGTTGTTGTTTCACATCCGTATCAATGTGTGACCTAGCAAATGGATGCGCTGCTGATTTTCGCTAATGACTGGTTTTGCGAGAGATACATGCTACCGATATTCATCAAAGAGAGACTGAGTGAAAAACAAAACCAAGAGTCCTATAGAATTGATAACTGGTAGATCACGAGGGGTAGGTTCATCCGTCAAATCAGAACCCGTCTTCCTCCTCCGCGCACTTTGCTCACGATGTATATCTGTTGACAGTAGGTGGCTACAGTGGATCAGTGTATAGTGTATTGTGTATTGTGTTGTATGATGATGAGAGCAGGGAGAGACGATGAACGCCTGTACCGGCACGTAGCCTACACCTCTCTAATACCGCCTAGCTTGACGTTCTCATCTTATATGCAAATCACCATCAACAGTTCATATGCATATGGCTTTAGGATTCTGTTCGAGACATTACGCCACCGTCTTTCCCATCCTTACCAGCCAAATACTGGAATTGTAAATTTTTTGTAGTACCACGATTCGAACAGGCTACTTCGTAAGTCGAGCGCTCCGCATACGCGCTAAGAAGGCGGATGTACGGCTCTACGCCAGAGCGGCACTCTCGTGGAAGTTATTCTAAATCGGCGCCGCACTTCGGGGACCGCAAAAGCGTAAATATTTATCGATATAAATGGGCCACGAAAATCGACAGCAAAACCAACGCCAATAGCAACAGTTCAGATATAAGTACCGACATCACGAGCAGAAGATGAAAAGATATAGAAAGTATATGAGCATACGGAACGGTTAATTGACTACGTAAAGATGGTAATCTAATAATCATGAGGGATTCGTATGTAGCAACAGGGAACGCAACAGACGATCGACTTACGAGAAAATATGGGCTTGAGGAACATGTGGTAGAGATACGAGAAAATGTAGGCTTGAGGAACATATGGTAGAGTTACGAGAAAATGTAGGCTTGAGGGAGGAGGGGAGTGTAGTAGGAATGAGAGAGGAGAGGGACTAAGTGAATTCTGCAAGAAATTTCTGGTAGCAACAGCCAATACACTGCTCAAAAATCGCATGTTGTGGAGGTACTCATGGAAAAGACAAGAGAAGATCCCAGCTGAATTACATTGCTGTCAGACAAATATGCAAAATGAGATACTGGACTGTATAGCTTACCCAGGACCAGGTATAGATTCATCGCAATTTAGTAACTGTGAGATTAGACTGAAGTTTGAGAAAAGCGCCATGAGGAACCAGTTTGGTAAAAAGTGAGATACTTAGGTATTGAGGACTGATAAGACACGTTTGAAGGTTTCTAAAGAAAGAGATATTGTGATAATAAGAACCACAGTAGATAATTCAGTTTATGAGGATCCTATATCATCACATGTGAAGACAATGGTCATTCTGTGCAACATTCGGGGATAAATTTATCGATCTGCTTCATCACAGAGTCTATATTGCAGCTACCTCTGATTTTGGCTGGACGTAGAATTCCAAAGTAATCACTGCCCGCCGACAATGTTTTGGATAACGCCTGATTGTTGTTCCTGGACGCAAGCACTTAACGTGGCGGTCTAGCAGAGTACAGTCTCAGGTGTCGACGCTAGCGGTTGGGCTGGGGCAATACGTGGGCCGGCAACGTTCGGATGAAATTCCTAATTCTCTCGGAATATGATTATCCTCACCGCGTTTGTTTATTTCAGAGGTTTCAGCGGGAAAAGGTCGATGTATGGTGGCATGCGAAATATTGCTGAACTGTTCACATTTAAATGTGTTTCCTTTGAGTAGCACTTTCAATAATAAACCTTAAAGATCGTGAAATGCTAATAATAACTGTTCTTAATCGAACGCATCGTTACCCGCTTCCTTAATTTATCAGTCATTGTAATATGTGTCATTTTTAAGCGAGCCAGCAGAATCGTTGTAAAACAGCACGTGCACAGCGGTCGTGTTATAATTTGAAGAGGAGCTGACATCTCTAAAAAGGGAAAGCACAGACGAAATAGGTAGGTAACTATGAAGAAATATTGGGTAACAGAAGAAATTCTTAAATTGATCGGCGAAAGAAGGAAGTATAAAAATGTTGTGGAAAAGTCGGGAACACAGCAATATAAGTCTGTTAAAAATGAAATAAATAGGAAGTACAGGAAAGCAAAATCTAAGTAGCTGCTGGAAAAAATGCGGGGATCAAAAAGGAATGATTGTCGGAAGAACTGACAGCATACAGAAAAGTCAAAACAACCTTATTTGAAATTGAAGGACATGGCATCAAGATTAAGAGTGCAATAGGAATTCCACTGTTAAAAGCAGAAGAGAGAGCGGATAGATGGAAAGAGTTCATTGTATGCGTCCGCGAGGAAGAGGACTTGACTGAGGACGTGACAGAAGAAATGGCTCTAAGCACTATGGGACTTAACATTTGAGGTCATCAGTCCCCTAGACTTAGAACTACTTAAACCTAACTAACCTAAGGACATCACACACATCCATGCCCGAGGCAGGATTCGAACCTGCGACCGAAGCAACCGCGCGGTTCCGGACTGAAGCGCTCGGTCACAGCGGCCGGCGTGACAGAAGAAGAAATGGTTGGTGGTCGGTTGGTTTGGGGGAGGGGACCAATCGGTGAGGTCATCGGCCCCAACGGATTAGGGAAGGATGAGGAAGGAAATCGGCCGTGCCCTTTCAAAGGAACCATCCTGGCATTTACCTGAAGCGATTTAGGGAAATCACAGAATACCTAAATCAGGATGTCCGGACGCGGGTTTGAGCCGTCGTCCTCCCGAATGCGAGTGCAGTGTGCTAACCACTGTGTCACCTCGCTCGGTGAAGAACAAATGGAAGTCGATGTGGACGACATATGGGATTCAGTATTAGAATCAGGTTTTAACAGAGATTTGGAGGGCTTGAGCTCAAATAAGGCAGAATGGATAGATAACATTCTTTCGGAATTTCTAAAATCATTGTTAGAAGTGGTAACCAAACAGCTAGAATCAATGACGATGGTGACATACCATCCGACATTCGCAAAAATGTCATCCACACAATTCCTACGACATCAAGAGCAGATATGTGCGAGAACTATAGTACAGTCACAGCTCACGTATTCAAGTTGCTGAGAAGAATAATGACAGAGAAAGGGAAAGATAATGAAGGAGATGTTAGATGAGGATCACTGTAGCTTTAGGAAAGATAAAGACACCAGAGAGGCAATTCTCACGTTGCGCTTGATAATGGAGGGAAGAAAAGTCAAGACACATTCATTGGATTGAAAAAAATGGTTCAAATGGCTTTGAGCACTATGGGACTTAACATCGGAGGTCATTAGTTCCCTAGAACTTAGAACTACTTAACCCTAACTAACCTAAGGACATCACACACATCCATGTCCAAGGCACGATTCGAACCTGCGACCGTAGCGGTCGCGCGGTTCCAGACTGAAGCGCCTAGAACCGCTCGTCCACAGCGGCCGGCTTCATTGGATTTGTCGACAAGAAAGAGGGTTAGACAGTGTAAAATGTTAGAAATTCTGAGAACAATAGACATATCTGCGTAGCAGTCTCTCAACAGTGATGAGGACTACTTGCTGAAATGGGCATGGGACTTTGCACGTGCAGCTATAAGCCGAGACCGCGCAGGGCAGGTGACGCCTCGTGTGTCTGTGCAAGACCAAATGCGCCTAGAGTCGAATGGCAGACCGTCCCCCCCTCCTCCCCTCCCCTCCCCCCTCAAATAGTCTGCAGAGCTTGTGTGAGCGTTGCAGGCTAGTATGGTCTGAAAAACAGTGTTAAGAAAAAATTCGATACGTTGCGCCATTTCCGAGTCAATTACCACTGAAGCTAGCCAATCAGGCTGTTGCGCGGGCAAATTCAAACGGTCCGCCCAACGTGTTTTTCGTTTGGTTTCCTAGAACCGAATAAGAGAGTGATACAAAAGCTGGGTGTGGGACGGAAGTAAGGATCGAACCCGAGCCAAAGGCTGAGCAGTCTCGTGCGCTATCATCTACGCTATGAGAACAACTGACACTAATTGTACCTGACGAGCCGCTTGAATCTGCACGCGCAACGGCCTGAATGGCTAATTTCATCCCTAATTACCTCGGAAACGACGTGACGCATCGAACTTTTTGCTTAACAATTATTTCTCAGCACAACCTGTCCTGCAACAGCCTTACAGGCTTTTCGTATTGTTTCTGACCAGAAACAACTTCCCATGCAATAGCCTTCCAAGCTTTTCATATTGTTTCTGACAAGCCTGTGTATACGAGGGGCGTTTGAAAAGTCCGTTCAAAAATAAAAACTACTTATGTGTTTGAGGTAAACCTTTTCTATTTTTCGACATAGTCTCCCTTTAGACTTATACACTTCGTCCAGCGCTGTTCTAATTTGTTGATCACTTCCGAATAATAGGAATTGACCAAATCTGAAAAATAGCTATTAGTTGCTGCAATCACTTACTTCCTCATTTGAATAAAATCTTTATCCGGCGAGCCATTTATTCAAATTGGGGAACAAATAGTAGTCCGAGGGAGCCAAGTTTGGAGAATAGGGGGGATGTGAAAGGAGTTGGAATTCTATTTCCATTAATATTGCGACCACAACTGCTGAGGTGTGTGCTGGTGCACTGTCGTGATGGAAAAGGACTTTTTTGCGGTCTAATCGCCGGCGTTTTTCTTGCAGTTCGGTTTTCAAACGGTCCAACAACGATGAATAATATGCACCTGTAATAGTTTTAGCCTTTCCCACATAGTCGATGAGGATTATCCCTTGCGAATCCCAAAAGACGGTCGCTATAACCTTTCCGGCCTAAGGAATGGTCTTCGCCTTTTTTGGTGCAGATTCTCCCTTATTAACCCATTGTTTAGATTTTGTTTGGTCTCAGGAGTATAGTAATATATCCATGTTTCATCCACAGTGAGGAAACGACGCTTAAAGTCCTGCGGATTCTGACTGAACAGCTGCAAACCATCCTTGCAACACTTAACACGATTCTGTTTTTGACAAGCGTGAGCAATCGCGGAACCCATCTTGCGGATAGCTTTCTCATGTCCAAATGTTTATGCAAAATATTATGTACTCGTTCATTTGAGATGTCCAAAGCATTAGCAATCTCACGCACGTTAACTCTTCTGTGATCCATCACCATATCATGGATTTTATCAATGATTTCGCGAGTTGCAACCTCCACAGGGCGTCCAGAACGTTCAGCATCACTATTACCCATATGGACACTCTGAATTTTTTCTTTTTCTTTATTTAGTTTCGATCCCCCCCGAAGGGGGCGGGCTGGCAGAAGCGTAGTATGCCGCTCTTCAGTCTACAGAATTTGTTTTACAAAGATGATGATAATAAATAATAAAAACAGGCGATAAAATCGGAGACTTAAATGGTAACATAGCGGAAAATCGTGGAACTCAAATCATAGATGATGCTAATAAGATACATATGAAGCAGACAGGTAAAAGAAATGACAGACAATTAAAAAAACACGGCGACAGTCTGGTTTCTGTTCGCAAGAGATATAAAATGTACACCCAGCGACAGCATGGTTTCTGGTCCACTTTGGAAAGACAGACAACACTGAACATTCACTCGAACACTGCACTACAAAATTGGCACAAATATGATATACCACAGCCGAGGGCAGATGGGGAGAACCTGGACAGATGATGGGAAAGGAAAGGGGGGGGGAAGGAGAGGGAAAAACGAATTGGGGGAGAGGGGGGGAAAGGAGCCGATGGAGGACGAGGACCCGTAAGAGGGAGGCTGGTGCTGGGCAGACGCGACAGGGAGTGGGGAAAGGCAGAGGAGGGTATACAAAAGGACTCGGGGGAGGGGTGAGAGGAAGCAGAGGGAGGTTAGGTGGGGAGAAAAAACAGGATGGAAGGGGGGGAAGAGGGAGCCTGGGGAAAAGACAGAGGAAAGGAGGGGGGGTGAGGATCAGAGTTGATAGGAAGGATAAATGGAGGGACAGAGGGAATCATACAGGAGGGGGAGTTGATGGAAGCCACCTTAGGAAAGGGGATGAAGGGTGTGGAGATGGAGGGTAGGAGGGACACAACAGTAGAGGCGGGTCACTCTGAAATTTTTGAAACCACTTATAAACTGTTCTAATCGAAGGAGCAGAGTCACCGTAATGTTTGTCAAGCTTCTCTTTATTCGCCTGAGGCGTATTGCCTTTCATAAAGTAATGTTTAATCACCACACGAAATTCTTTTTCGTCTATTTTTTGACAATCACTCGACTTCTTTGATTCACACGAATGTCAAACACAAAGAAATAGACCAATATGGCTGAAACTTGGTATGCGTTCTTTCCAGCTAAACATGACCTCGATACGCACCAGTGGCGCCATCTCTCGGACTTTGCAAGGACTTTTCAAACGCCTCTCGTACACACACAGGGCGAAAACAAATCGCAGGGACAAGGGACGGATTTCTGACTGAAAATGGATGATAGAAGGTCGCATGCACATTTGTCCGTTGTGCGTGCAATATCAACATATCGTCCCGGAACACAGTACAGAGCTGCATCGCATCTGCACCGCAGGAGATGTCCAAAGTGGCTTCCATAGGATTGCAGGTGATAGGGATAGTAGCGGCTGTCATGTAGGATACAGATAATCGTACTTTGGCTTACACCATGTTGGCGGGCCCCTTCTGTGGAGGTTGTACAAGGATTCGTCTCAATATTCCGTAGAACCCGGTCCTCCAGATCTGGTGTACGGACAATTCGTCGCCTCCATGCAAGTTCGTCTGTCTGAAAGGATCCATGATCACACAAACGCCCAAAAAGAGATTGAAATGTTGTGTGAAGTGGCTGGTGTCTAGGAAGGTACTTGTTTTCGTGTACCCGTGCTGCCTCTCGACCGTTTCCATGTGCCTGGCCGTGCGCAAACACCATCTCGGCACGTTCCCAACGTGAATATCGGACCGTTCTGCTACGTACAATACGCTGCGTCAATCAGATAGTCTGCAGCAGCCAAAGAACACACGGCACGTGGTCAGATGAACTGCCATTCTTCAGCGCCGTCTATCGCGGCAACGATGCATTCCCGGACACATGTTCAAATGACCTTCTTTCCTCCATTTCCAGTCACGAATCCGTCCCTGCAGTTAGTCGGTTTCATTAATGTTTACCCAATAGCGGACAGTGTGCCAGAAGATGATAATAGCGACACTCATCGAAACGTTGCGAAATTTCAACGCAACCACCCGAATGGAAGCTGGAGAAGATATCATCAGCAGTATACGCTGGGAAAGTCTACATTCACATAAGAAGCTTCAGGAGTTGGACGGAAATGCACTGCTGAACACCGCCAGGAATACATGCTTAAACATAAATGCGGGTGCTAACCAACCCTCCCGGATGCGATATTATATTTGACCACGAACGGCACCTGTGCAATTTCCTCCATAAGTTTCAAAAGTATGTCGTAATCAGAACAGTGTTCTGTGTAGCTGCAAGTACATTATGTCAGAGCTACGTGACAAACTGCCTATTGGCTTCTGTCTCGGGTTCTTCGGCCGACGTTCATCTAATGATTTTACTAACGTTTCTCCAGCACGAGTGGCTGGCATTGTCAAAGCTTCACCCTCCACTGCCGATGGTGAACTGGAGCCGAGCTCGCGGCCGCAGACTATATGTACCTGGCGCGCCAACGTCCGAGGGCTTATCTGCGGTCATTTCCGGTGCGGTTCTCCTCTTGCTACCTGCGACGGTCGTTCACTGCAGTACGGGAAGCCAGGATCCGTTTACCTAAAGGCTTTCCTCTTTCTTGTTGAAAGTGTTCGCGTGTTTTTGTATTTCTACAGCTTCTCTGAACAAGTGCGTGTGATAGTGCTTCTCTACAGCCAGAACTTCCGTGTCGGCGAATTTTATTACGTGGTCGGTCTCACTCAGTGCGTGCTCTGTCACGGCCGATTTCTCCACCTGCCCCAACCTGCAATGTCGCTTATGTTCTTTGATCCTGGTGTTGATTTATCGTCCAGTCATGCCGACATAAACTTTTCCGCATGTGCATGGTACACGGTATATTCCCGACATTGCAAGTGGGTCCCTTTTCTCCTTTACCGATCTAAGACACTCTTTGATCTTCCTTGTCGGTTTGAAAATCGTCTTTACGCCGTGTTTGCGCAATATGCGGCCGATTCTGTCCCTCACTCTGGGAATGTATGGCAGAAAGGCCTTACCCGACATTTCTCTTTCTGATTCCTTACTTCGCCGAGTGTTTGGCTCTGTTACACTTCTAATATAACTTGTGGAGTACTCATTGCTCCTCAGCACACTTTCCAGGTGTTGCATTTCGAGTCTGAGGTGCTGCGGCTCACATATTCGTCCTTCTCGCGTTACGAGCGTATTTATCATGCCTCTTTCCTGGCTCGGGTGGTGGTTTGATACTCGTAGTTTGTGCAGGTGTCGGTCCGTGTGTGTCGGTTTTCGACACACGCTGTGTCCCAGGTTTTCACCATCCCTTGTGACCAGTACATCTAGAAATGGCAGTTTTTTGTCCTTTTCTACTTCCATGGTAAATTTTATGTTGGTATGGAGGCTGTTCAAGTGTCTTAGGAAGTCATCGAGCTGTTCTTCACCATGGCTCCACACAACGAAAGTACCTGTACCAGGCAGTTTGTCAACAAGTGGCCACGAAAGCCTTAACAATTTTGTAGAACTACGTGAGTTCGAAAGTGGGCAAATTGTTGGCGGTCACGTGGTGGGTGCTTCCGTAAGTAACGCAGCCAAAGCGCTTGGTGTTTCAAGAGGTGTCATGTTGAAGCTTTGTACCAAATACAGGGGAAAGCGGCAAAACATCATGCGCTAAGGCACAACGCGGTTGAAGTGTGGAATGAACGTATTCACATGAGCCGGACGCCGCAGGGCGACGTCCTCCGCACGTTGCTGAGGCAGCGCCAGCACGTTCCGAGGCCGTGTACTGCACTGCCGCTGGCCTGGGCGCCACAGAGGAATACGCGATCGTAAAATTTAATATAGTAAATTCTTGCTCCGTTAATGTTGTATCATTAGCGCCCAACACTTCGATTGGTCTGCTCCGACAACATTATGGGTCTCAAACCAGGCCTTTGCACTGCCATGGAGACAGAATACTCAACATTCGTGCCAAATGCTTGAAGTATTCGCTACACACCTTGTATTTAGAGGAATAATAGATTTCGTTGTGTATGTGTGTGGAAACACAGTACACATTCCGTCAATGAACAGCGAATACTGTAGTAATTAACCACAGTGATATAAAACTAAAAAGGAGACAAAATTTGAGAATTTTATACACAAAATTACTGTAAATCTGAAAGTGAAAGAGTCAAGAAATTTAAAATAAGGAAGTTCTAACGCTTATTTGCTCGGAGTCAGCACTGAAATACGTCTGCCATCCTAATTCTTCCTGGATAAGATTTATTCCCTCACAGAAGTGTTAGTTTATATGGGTACTGGCAGTGACATTGCCTAAAACAGACACCAGCCGAAGCATCTGATACTCTCTGACCAACATGAAAAACCGCATTCTGTCAGAAAGAGGTGCACTCTGCAGAGTTGCCCCACAGGCCATTTTCTGATTGTTATGGACGGAGAAGGAATCTATGGGCTAAATGAAAGGAGCCAATATGTACACGACGTAGCATTCATTGCATACTGCAAGGAAGTACGACGGGAAGGCTGGATTGTGAACCCGAAGCTGCTTTCTTCCCTGCTTCTAGTCATTCATTCTCCGTTTATAGATGCCCATAATCTTGAACAGCGAGGTCCCAAGACAAAACGGGAAGGGAATTCAGTTGTGGCGTTTCACTCAAAAAGACGTTTTGCTGCTGCGTGTTCCACATTGACGACGACGATGCGACGAGCTCCGGCACTCGGCTACTGTTTACGGGTAGTGGAGGCTGTTCCCAACGTCATGTACAAGCTTCTCTGATGCGTACAACGACTCAAAAGAGTATTTAGGGAATCGGAACAGTTGAGGAATCGGAGTTTGTGATATCACTTCATCTGTCGAGAAATACTGTACACATGGTGAAGCATCCCCAACTCTCTTGTGGTTCCCTTTTTAGGTACTCCTCGTCGACGTCTGCTCGTAGATACGTATCGTCGGCAGGTTTTCCGGCTTTACTTCCCGACGGGACAGCGACGACTCTCCGATGAGGTGTGGGCCTTGTGTTTTGCTATTACTGCGAGTCTTGTAAATATCGCTTTTATTTAGTAATTTGCCCGGCTAAAACTCTCCCCTTTTATGATTAAAACAGCCTACGCCACCTTTCGGAGGGAGTGGGGACGTCAAAGAGTCACAAAAGTTCATATTAAGCAGTCCGTAAAACACGTAAACGTTCACTTCACTTAGCGTGTTACTTAATGGCTACGCTTTCCGCTAGATGGTGCTAACTTACTGCTGAATAGCTTTGGTTCCGTAAAACCTTCACTGATTAGTACTAGGTAAATGAAATAAGTACAACACTCTTGTATTTAATTTTCACTCTATATTCAAGGATTAAGATGGTGATGGATGATGGTCTATTTAAAAGGTTCCTAGCCTGGAGGAATCTAAATAGTCCACAAATGCCGATATGCACGCGTTCTACGTCCAGATTCGCAACTAACGGCACACGACACTTTCAAAAGTCCACGCGTTAATATCTGAATACTGGTACCTCTGAATTCACTCGTATCAGCAGATAATTTGAGTTTCTGTCGTCTATATGTCCGCAAAGTTCCAATCTAGCACTAAAGTCCTAAAATCCCTTTAATACTTCGTTGCTACCGACAGTCAGAGATCGTACACTACATGACTTTTAATCTCCGTAATATTCTAACAGTTTATCGTGAATTTTAACACGATAAAGTCCAATCTAATTATTGTCTCGCTGACTGACACGGGTTCACCGCCATTTTACGAAACAGTCAAGGAAAAAAGGCGGCAATAATGACGATCAGGCCTTTTTATAGGTTTTTCATCACAAGAGTTTAACGTCACTGCCTTCTCCATGACGGAGCTTCCGTGGCTTTGCTGTACTTAGACGTTAAACTACTTGCTGATATACTATAATTTTGATCTGCAGTTACCGAACTCTGATTCTACACTATTTTCCCCTCAAAAATTCTATTCTTAATTTTAAATTATTCTTTCTATAGCTTTTATCACTGTAAACTGAATCGAAGTGTTACAATGGGATAATGCACATCAAGAAAGTTTTAAGAACTGGAGAATCTCTGAACGAACGCTAGAACAAATAAGCTACGTTGTATAATTGTGTGATACCTGAACGCCATTCTTCTCTGTTTTATGTTTGGTTAGTTGTATGGTAGTCCCACCATGTAGCGGAAAAGTTATATTTCAGGACTCCAGGAATAAAGTTTAATGCCCAACTTGAGATTATCTTTCCTAAAAGTAAATAACACTCCACATTGCCTCAAGTCCCTGGGTAGGGTATTTGTGTTCGAACAGGATGTAGCTGCAAGATGACGACGATGTCTTGCTACGGTTATTTCTACTCACAGCCATTCAGCCTTCTTCAGGTGAGTATTTTAGACTGGAGATTGCTGGTACACATCTCTAACTTTGTACAAGAAATTGTCGCGGAGACGGACGCGCATAGGTAGAGCTAGATGAGCGGCCTCTGTTGCGTCCAGCGTATCGAATATTGCTCCATCTATGACGGCAGGTGAGGTGCATCCGTGAAGTTGATACTAATCTACACACTCGCCCTCTATCGGAATGCGTGCTTGCTGAGTTACAATTCGCATATAATTATTAAAATTAACTGCCGCTAGATCTGTCGTTACGCATAAAATGATTTATTTCTGAAGATATTAAAGAAATCACCGGGTTCTGCGACTGATCCAATTGAAAACCTCCAACTCGATTAATAGCTTCTTCTGCCAAACGTATTTCCACAGATTCCTTAATAACTGAATCCCAGAAGGATCTCGTTATGATCAAGATTTCCGTGGCATAATAACCCATAGACTGGCCTGTGGAGGTTCAACATTGCACTGATCTACTTGGCTGTGAAACTCGAGTGAGGCCATCAAGTTCAATGCACCTCCGACGTACTGTCCATATGGTCTGAGGCGTGCATATACTATCATCTTTATGCATGCGTTTGCGCGCCACAGGAGGAGCAGTATTCGAAGAGGGCACGAAACTCGGCAGAGGACGCTCATGTAGCCGCTGCCTATGTGTATGCGTCGCCACACAAATTTTTTTGGTATAAAGTTTGTGGCAGTGGTGTCACATTTCGATTCTCGCTAATAAGTAAAACTATCAGATTATTGTCCTTAACTGGTGGCATTTGAAATAAGATTTGGGATTTTCTCTTCGCTGAGAACGGCCCTGAAAGGGTACGTGATGGACCAGTGTGGTCTCAGCATTATGAATATGGGACGGCTCGAGACACCGTGCTGGGCTGCTGGTTCGCCAGATATTTTAGTCCCACACACACGTCACTTTCCATTGTCCGTGAGGTGGGAGGGCCCTTGAGGGTTGCTGGCGGAACAATCTTCGTTTCTTGTTGGGGGTTGCAAACACTGCCGTATTCGGTGTTGGAAAATTTCAGAGGCTAACTGTCTGGATGATGTCAATCAGAAGGGTTACAGCATAGGTGCTGTAGCGTTCATGTCTGAACAGGCGAGTGGTGACGCAAGATATACAGTGCACCAACCTCTGGCCAGTTAATGGGCATTCTGTAAGCGATAGTGGAGAAGTGTTGGCACGCTTCCCCTGCGTTTCAGCGTGTCGTGAGTAATTATTGTTCGTCACCGTGACGAAAGTTGTGAATCGTCCCGTCCAAACCATGATCTTTTGGGAGCGGAGACGAAGGCGAGTTCGAGGAGAGACGATTTGGATGGTGGTGAGCTGACACATCGAGAGACAGAGGCACCTGGTCGTAATCTGGCTCAATTTTTGCTTTATCGTTCGAGTAAGTGTCGCTTTTTAGCGCTAGCGCTGCCTTTGCCCTGAGCAGTTCACAATTTGCGAGGTCAGTTCCTCAACTTGTGTTGCTTTTTCAGTGTCTATACTTACTTGGATTCTGGATCCGGTTGTTAACTTGCATTTGCGTGCTGCACAAATTTTGGAAAGTCAATCGCAATTCCATAGCAACCTTCTGTTGAATTACACGTTTCCACCACTTGTTACCTGAACTGTCTGTCGCAACCAATCATTTATTATACTTTTGAGCACATCAACGTGCATTCCATTGTGGAACATAATTTGCTGGATTTTTCAGAGATAGTTGTTCTTTCATTGCATTTCAGGTAAGCAATCATATTTCATTGAGTTACGAAATAATATTCATATTGAATTGTGAAACTCTTTAGAGAAAATAAATCCAGCGTTCAAAAGAATTGATTTGTTTTCTCACTTTTCTTTGGTTCTGCAACAAATCGGACCAAGCGACCCAGAAATAATAAGTGTGGTCGATTTCTTCTACATAACTAAATTGTGCACTCAGTGTGGTGGCGTTCCGTGGCGAAGCAGGTGGAAGCAGGTGGAACAGGATATGTATTAGTCTGGGAGACGAGTCTTTGGTATTGACAGCTCGGTAGCGTCTTTCCGTTGCCTAGCGACCGCAGGCAGGCAGCCAATGACGGCCTGACTTTGAGCGGGTAGCAAGGGCCACGTTGCCGCTCTGAAACCCGGTCGCGCGCGCATATGAAACTTATCAGTGTCTCGCGTGCAGGCGGTGCGGTCGTTCGTCGTTTGTCTGAAGTTGAATTCGCAGTTTATTTCGTTTTTGTTGTTTTTAGAGTTTCTTTGTTTATGTTTCGTTGCAAACAATGTCTAGTGCGGCGGGTAGTACCAACCCAACACAAGAAGTGAAACGGAGGAAGAAAAGTGTGCTACACACCCAGGCCCGTGAATTCGTGTGCTCTGTGAGGGATTACTTTGAGAAAGAAAAGGACAAAGGTGGGCCCTTAATTCCTGTTGTTCAGGTTGTGAAGAGAACTGCAGCAGCATTGAAAATAAGTAAGAACACTGTTGTAAAGATAGGGAAAGAACAGTATAGTGTAGATTGTGACGAGAGTGGCACAACAAAGCTGCACACACCAGGAAAGAAGCGACCGAGAAATAAGCAGGTGACAGCTTTGGACGATTTTCAGAAAGACGCTATTCGTCGTCATATATACAGCTATTATAAGAGAAGGGAACATCCCACTCTATCTAAATTACTGGTGTCGCTTCAGAAAGACGATCTTTTTAAAGGGAGCAAATTTTCATTGCGTACAGTGTTGAAAGACATAGGCTTCAGCTATTCACTGTTTAACGGACGCAAAATATTAATGGAAAGGACAGATGTAGTTGCATGGCGGTGCAGATTTCTGCGCAGGATCATGGGTGTGGAATTCGAAAGTATAGTGTGGTTAGATGAAACTTGGGTCAATGCCAGCCATTCTTTACGTAGAGGCTGGAATGATGGAACGCCCGAGGGGACAATGGCAGTGCCTGTTGGCAAAGGAGGGCGTATTATTGTCTTACATGCAGGAACATCGAAAGGTTTTGTGCCAAACTGCTTGAAAATGTTTCGTTCAAAAAAGACGGGAGATTACCATGAAGAAATGAACAGTGTAGTATTTCAAGAATGGTTCGAGACATCGCTTATGACGAATCTGACAAGTCCATCAGTGATTGTTATGGACAATGCGCCTTATCATTCCGTTGTTCACGATAAGGCACCAACCTTGGCAACAAAAAAAGACGATATCATTCAGTGGTTGAAACGGCGAAAAGTAGATTTCAGAGAAGATTTAAGGAAGGCGGAACTGCTCGAAATTGTGGCACAAAAGAAACCCCAATTTCCAACATATGTAATTGACGAGATTGCTAAAAGGCATGGGCATGAAATCGTTCGGCTTCTTCCATACCACTGTCACTTCAATGCAATTGAAGGAGTGTGGGCGCAGATAAAAAATTACATTGCTGCAAACAATAAAAAATTCACGATTTCTGAAGTGGAAACTCTCCTTCCAGCAGCTATCAATAAAGTGACAAGCGAGACGTGGGCTAAAATTGTAAACAGCACTGCAAGTGCCATCAGAGAGGCGGCCAAAACCGAAGGGGTTGTGGAAGAATGCATCGAAAATTTAATTACAGATCTGGGAGAGAGCAGTGATAGTTCGAGTAGTGCTAAGGAAGACAATGTCAAATCAGATTCTGACAGTGATGTGAGTGGTGTTTTTCCATTACAGTAACTACAACGTATTCAGGAATGTAAGGAGGGAGTTTGCTATCGATCTACAACCAGATCATCATATTGTGAGTACTTTCTTCAGATTATAACTCTTAATACACTGACCAATTATTCTGTAGCTTGTAGTAGAACAAATTAATAATGCTAATACTTAACAATGGAAACCAAAACTGCTAATGTTCAACAACTTGCGAAAATAGTTTTCATTTCAGTTGTGAAGTTTAACAAATAACTTTATTATGTTTCAGCATCTTAGATACTTGTACTAAATAGCTCTTATCAGTTTTCGAGTTAATATATTTCAAGCATCAACTTTAAATAAATTCACGCGTACCAATACGACTTGTATTTTGTCTCGCTTTTATTTCTGCTGCTAGAGAATGCGTGTAGCAGACAGGGCGCCGCGTGCTGTGAGCCACGTTCGGCAACAGCGCCGTCTGCCCGCCGGAACTGTCAGTACCAATCACTCGTCGCACGGACTATATGGTAGGAAATTTAACTGATTTACATGACAAACGATTGATGAGATTGTACTAATTTATATTTAACTATTTTGGAACCACAGAGGATTTTTAGTTACTGTGATTAGTAATTTGTTGGATCAAGACAATCTACGGCGTTCATCAGTTTTTGCATATCGTTTGTGGGCTGGTAGAGCTCTACACTGCCGTGCCCAAGCATGTTACGTTCACAGCAACGATGCCTGTAAGTTAGGGACGTGCATTAGCAGTCTCTGGCGTAAAATACTCACGTGAAGATTGCTGAATGGTTATCGGCCGAAGTGTCGTGGCAAGATGTCGACGTCATCAGGCTGCAATCCCAAAACAGTTAAATACTCTTTCGGCAGGAAACTTCAAGAATAACTTCAGATATAGCTGTTTTGAGCATGGACGCTGCGAGAAATTTTCATCACAAGAATTTCTTCGACAAGCGGAGAAGAAATAATGACGTAAAGCTCATTACCCCCGCACTGCATGCCAATATTCTGAGTTCAAACTTAAAGAAGGTCAGTGTATGAAAACGTGTATACTTTCAATGTGTAAGGTTGCGGGGGTTTTGTTTTGAATTGAGAAGCCGGCCGCGGTGGTCTAGCGGTTCTAGGCGCGCAGTCCGGAACAGCGCGACTGCTACGGTCGCAGGTTCGAATCCTGCCTCGGGCATGGATGTGTGTGATGTCCTTAGGTTAGTAAGGTTTAAGTAGTTCTAAGTTCTAGGGGACTGATGACCACAGTAGTTAAGTCCCATAGTGCTCAGAGCCGTTTGAACCATTTTTTGAATTGAGAAGAATTGTTTGAGGTGAAATGACAAGTTTCATGTCGCAATCTTTCTCACCAAATTACAGCTTTTCACACAGTTTTCTACTCGCCAACATAAAAACAGCGCAGTGGGTAACGCATCTTGCCAACATCAAAAAGTGAAATAAGTTTACACACAACAATGTTAAATATTAACTCTCTGAAATGACATTAATCTTAAGCACAATATTATGAAAGTTTAATTGGAAGTTTCTTTAGATTAATCCTAAGCACATTAATATGAAAGTTTAATTGGACGTTTCCTTACAAAATTGCTCCTACACATAAGTTATGATGTTGGTCAGTACTACGAAAATCGTCCAATTCCAGTTCAAAGTTCGGTACTATTTAGGATGACAATCAAGTTTACGGTGGATGGTTAGTCAAGTGACAAATTTGAGCGCAAGATTCCCCAAGGCTACAGTGGATGCAAGCTGGTGAGCCAACAAAGTTTATGCCTCCGCACGCGGTATTTACCTTAAGCTGCGACGTGCTGCTGTCAGCAAGGCCGCTCTCTCCCACTGAAATTCCTACAAAACTAATCTGGTCTTTGCTGAACTTTCCAGCAGAAACTTCCCCTATGTTTCTCGTTATGCGAGAAAACACGTACTCAGCCGTAGTCTTATAATGTGGCGATATAGACGCGCATGGTTGGAGCAGCGTGCATAGTAAAGTGCACTCTCAGGTCTTGCAAGAATAGTTAACTAATTTGGCTGGTTCGTTTCTCCACAGTTGGAGCTAAACGTTGCTACAACTAATTTTAGCTGGAGTGCAGCTGCTGTGAACGCAGTATCTACACCAATTTCTTCTCTGCGTCGTACAGAGCGTTAAGCTCTCCATTCTGCACTTGACGCCAGTTCAGAGAAGAGTCCCCTCAAAATTTCTCCCTTGTCCTCTCGTGGCAGAACTGCCTCCCTCCACTTGGGTTCCTTTTTCATGTCACGGCTTTTTCCGACTAATAGGAGCGTTCCTCTTATTTTGTAGAAACACCCTCTACGAATCACAACGTCCCTTCTATCAAGTTGCGTCGAAACTTCAGTAGTTTTCTCCTCCCTAGCGAGTTTCCGCCAATCGAACGTTTTGTGCCCGTTCTAGATGTCTAAAGTACATTGACCTTTCTGTGTGTCACACTCGCTGGACGAAAATGCGTCACTTGCTTTTGTTCATATCCCATTGGAATTTTGAAATGCAGTTTTCTAAAGCTTCTTCTCTGCTCTTGTAGCGATGCCCTCGCTACAGGCGGTCCTTCAGCTTGAATCACCTGGCCTGGGGTCGTTCTCTTTCCTGGCACCCCTTTAAGTGGTTGCTGGTGCAACTCCCACAGCGCGGTTTTGCTACGCTGTTGTGGAGCTGACTTTTCAAAACTAAAAGCGACTTGACTCGCGTTACCTGTTCTAACTTCCGCTCAAAGACATGCATTTTATAGGAATGGGGTGTTAATTACCGTCGATTGACTGTCATCCCTTTTTGCATTACATATTGATAGGAAAATGTTCTCATAACTGTCGATTTACGCTAGGTGTCATCTTCACCTTCTGATTGAGATTTGTAAAGGTCTCATGTAAGGTGCGACTCTGACCATTTATCCCGCCACCTTACAAATGGTATTAAAAATTCAGAAGTTATTGTACCTGTTGCGACGTTACTGTTCTCCATTAATTGTGACAGAGGGGCAAATGCACAACTTTGAATAAAGTTCGCTTGTAAATGTCCTAGAGATGAACTGTACTCCATCTGCTTTACCTCCTGTTGCTGTATTAACAAAAAGGTTTATTAAAAGGTGATCCTGCCGTTGTATAATTGAGGGCAGACAAGTTATGCGAATTAATGAACGTGAAGGAAAAGGAAGCGCCGGCCGCGGTGGCCGTGTGGTTCTGGCGCTGCAGTCCGGAACCGCGGGACTGCTACGGTCGCAGGTTCGAATTCTGCCTCGGGCATGGGTGTGTGTGATGTCCTTAGGTTAATTAGGTTTAAGTAGTTCTAAGTTCTAGGGGACTTATGACCTAAGATGTTGAGTCCCATAGTGCTCAGAGCCATTTGAACCATTTGAAGAGGAAACATTTGTAATAAACATGGGCAACATTGCAGATTAAACCTTTGAGAACAGATGGTTTATTCGGTTAAGTTCCAAACTCCTACTGAATGGTGGCCTTAGAAGCAACTCTACACGTAAATAAAGATAATTATTTGAGTATATCACAGCCCATGAATTATCTATAGTGCGACACGAAAAATGACAGAATCGTCACTTACTGAGCGAGGTGGCACAGTGGTTACCACAATGGACTCACATCGGGAGGACGATGGTTCAGACACGCGTCCGGCCATCCTGATTTAGGTTTTCCGTGATTTCTCTGAATCGTTTCAGGCAAATACCGGGATGGTTCCTTTGAAAGGGCGCGGCCAACTTCCTTCCCTAATCCGATGGGACCGAAGACCTCGCTGTTTGGTCCTCTCTCCCAAATCAACCAACCAACCAGTCCACACTCAGATCAAGCCACAACGTGTACTGAGCACATTTGTTTCTTCATCTGCATTCTTAGATGCCGTAACTTGAACCTGATAAGCGATCCGACATGTCTTTACATACATTGAATCCCACCACGCTGCCACACTCTCGATGGCAGAAAACTAAGGTCTCTCCTTCTCGATCGATGTCTCCAACTCTTCTCCCTTGTCTTCGTCTATCCTGCTCCCAAGAGCACGTCTTGCACCACCAACATAGCACTTTAGCCAATAAGACCTCAAGCAGCTCCCCACCAACTCATGTGCTTCGCGCAACACTTGATCTATACAGAGATGGACCACCATTCCTACACCAATTATTCAATACCAAAAATAAAATATTCTAATTGACAGGGTATATCATGATGTCTGTTGACACTAATTCTTATCATTTCTAATGACAAATCTCATTAACACTGACATACACTGGTGTACAAAATTAAAACAACAAACTGTCTCCCCATCCTGTGTCTAATTCATGATAGGGTCGTACAAATTGTCAAGGGAGATAGCATTCCGATCAACGGACAACCACACCATCAATGACGTCGGAGAACCTATCAAGCAGGGTAGTGTTTGCAGAATAGTCCCACATCCACAATTGCTGTGTACACGGTCACACACGGTGCAATATAGCCCAGAGAAGACGCCTACAGACTCTCTGCTGTGGAAGGCCGTCGGAAGAATGGAAGCTGGAGAGTCGCTGACTGATGTGGCCCGGAGGTTTAATGTGAATTGTTCTGTTGTTTCTCGGATAAAGCGACAGTTTGTAGAGACTGAAACTGTATCTCAGAGACCAGGACATGACCGACCACATGTGACATCAGAAAGAGTGGGCCGTTATTTGGCTGTAAGGGCACGACGGTACCGTCTTAGTACTGCACTGCAACTGGCATCTGACCTTGCAACATCCCGTTGGACGAGGCAAGCGGTGTACAGAAGGCTTCAGCGTATTGGCCTTTATTGTTGGAGACCTGCTGTCTGTCTACCTCTGGCGTGTCTCCACAGAAGGGAACGTTTAGTGTGGAGCCGTCAACATACCACCTGGACGGTCGAAAGATGGGCCACTGTTCTTTTCACAGATGAGTCCCGATTTGGTCTGGAGAGTGATTCTCGGCGGATTCGCATGTGGAGGGCACGTGAGACACCACTTCGGGACCCAAACATTGCGGAAAGAGACTGATATTGAGGAGGATCCCTAATAGTGTGGGCAGGGAATATGTTGACCACTCGAACACGTCCTCATGAAATTATGATGGTGAATCAGCAAGATTTAACCGCAGTCAGGTAACGTGGTGAGATCTTGGGATTTCATGCGCCGTTGTTGCGAGGTGCTGTGGACACAGACTTCGTATTGATGGACGATAACGCTCGACCTCATAGAGCACGGGTGGTTGACGTTTTTTTGCTAACGGAAGACATTGCCCGCAAGTCGTGGCATGCTCGCTTTTCCAATTTGAATCCCACAGAGCATGTCTGGGATCCATTAGGGAGACGAGTTGCATCACATCAGCATCCACCAACCACTCTCCAAGATTTGCGAGCAGCTCTGCAAGAAAAACGGGCGTTATTGCATCAACATGAGATTGATGACATCATTCACAGCATCTCCCGTCGTTGACAGGCCTGTATTGGTGCCAGAGGTGGTCGCACCGTATACTGAGCACATTAACCAGTTGTCAGGATGTGTGTCCTAATCAGTTAAGTTGGAAAAAAAACAAAGATCATCTTCGTCTACCGTTACGCAAGTTACAGTTGATTACGTTTTGCATTCTTTACGTTGTTTCTACTTTACTATCACCGGTTTATACTGTTTTGAGGCAAAATAAACGCAATCTTGCAAAATTTCCGTTTGTTGCTTTAATTTTGGGCACCAAGGTATTTGTGCTTCTAACTCACCTACATTCATCAGCATTGATAATAGATTAATAAATCGATTCATTAATAACTACATACTGCTTCGTTTTATCAGTGTAACTGTGGAAAACAATCTGGTTCGACACACTTAGATATATAAAGTTAATATTTAATAACAATGTAATTTCGTTGTCTGTCGCGAGGTTAACTACTGCGCAGTGCCATTACTGGACATTTGGTTTGTTGTGTATCATAAAATTATTTATCACACAGTAAGTGTGAACATTTGTGTTGGAATGAATGGTTCAGTTGTAAATACATTTGTGATTGCAGTTAGTAACTTTTAATGCGATGTATTGCATTCCGTTGCTTGACTTAATGCTCCTGCATTTACTGTACAATCTTCCTGGCCTCAGTTCGGGTTATTTATTGAGTGCTACGTCTGTCTTTAGTCAGCCATATACACTACTTAGGATTCAGCCACTGCGGTATAGCGAGGCAGACCTGCGACTACCTGTAAACGCCACGCCGGCAAATCCCAGTCGCTGGCCCGCGCTAATCCTCTTGTTGTCTGTAGGCTCTCTCAGCACCTGCTCAGCAGAAACCATCTCCAACCTCCTACGTTTCTGTTCACATTTTCTCAGACTCAAATCTCGCTTAACTATCTGCTGTGTTCTACTAGAGCTTTAAAGGATTAGGGTGATGCCTGTTCCTAACTCACAAACAAAATGATTCCCATCTTTTTCCGAGGTCTTCCAATATCTCTTTTCCCATTCTAGTTGTAGTTAAGGATCTTCTGGGGAATTCTGTGAGATGGCATTCTCATGAGGTGGTGTTTCCAGTCGTCACGATATACTTTATGGCCTAATGTTCTGGTAATGGTACTACAGACAGCTTGAAATTTGTGTATTTTAATCAATAAATTTTATTTTCAATGTCAAAATAAATATCAGAACTTATAGCACAACCTAAATACGTGACTTGAGACACTTGTTCTAAAACTGAATTATGTAAAACAATTTTTGATCTGAATGGGTATTTTCCTCGGAATGCCATTGTTTTTGTTTCACTGCTAGAAAGTCGTACTTCTTGCAAATTTCGTTCAGATGGTATATTGATTTTTGGAGGTCATCTTCATTCCTTTAAATCAACAATTTCAACACCAAACAAATACATTCAGATATTTCTTGTTCGTTATATCAATTCCTTTATTTATTTTAGATTTCCATTTGTAAAGATTGAAGTGAATGTAAACATTAGAAAAACAACGTGGTTAATAATTGTTTCTCCTAATCGATTTCTACTTGTGCTTATTACAACACATGTAGTTTTGTAAAGAGTTTTCGCTACCTCTATTAGGTGATAAAGATATCCGCATCATGCATAATCTTCGATGGACTATCACAGCTCACTCTATCAAAAGTCTTCTCAATGTCAATAAAGGCCATATGGGTTTCTATATTAAACTTCCTGTTTTTTCCTGTAATATTTTTAGTTACAAAACACATTGCCTTTGCATGAACGATCTGAACTACATCCATTTTGTTCTTCGGAAATAACGGCTTCTGTGATATTTTTATGCTGTTATTGATTTTCTTTGAGTATAGTTTGTAGCCAGTGTTAAGAAGACTGATGCCAGGGCGGCTTTTACAGTCATTAAATTTTCCTTTTTTGAAAAGAAATACTACTTCTGCTGTTTACCAAGGGTCTGGGATCTTGCGGTTCGTCCAACATTCATCTCTTAATTGTAGAAATCTTTTGTACAGTGGTAAACCAATTTATTTAATTAGTTCTGCATTTATTCCATCCATTCCAGTAGCTTTTCTGTTCTTCATTCTTTTCAAAGCCTCTTCTATATCTTCCATAGTAATTGGATGTACTGTTCCATTGAACATACCTTATCCACTGTTATCTTCGGCCTCCTGTGTACACAAGTCTCTATAATGATTTATCCATTGTTCACTGAGTATAATGTTCAGTGACGTAGTGTCTGTTTCTTCTTTGTGGACAACATTTATGAGCTTCTATGCACATTGCCGTCTACTGCGTACATCGTCTTCTAAGACGCTTATGCATTAGTCCCACGACTCTTTGTGTGTTTGCACTCTATTTATTTCGCAGCATTTCTTTTTATTTTGTATGTTTGCCAGCTCACTGATGGTTTTTGTCTGTAGAAACCACAAATATGCTATTTGCTCTTTTTTAATGGCTTAAATGGCATAAATTTTACAATTTTTGCTTGAGCCCGATGGCATCTAAACTGTTAGGACTTCCACATTTCTAGCACGAATAAGCGACTTTGTCACGCACGTGTCGTAAAGCAGCACATCTTAACAACATACCCTTATGGAAACTGATGTACACTACTGACCATTAAAATTGCTACACCACGAAGGTGATGTGCTACAGACGCGAAATTTAACCGACAGGAAGAAGATGCTGTGATACGCAAATGATTAGCTTCTCAGAGCATTCACACAAGGTTGGCGCCGGTGGCGACACCTACAACGTGCTGACATGAGGAAAGTATCCAACCGATTTCTCATACACAAACAGCAGTTGACCGGCGTTGCCTGGTGAAACGTTGTTGTGGTGTCGTGTAAGGAGAAGAAATGCGTACCATCACGTTTCCGACTTTGATAAAGGTAGGATTGCACCCTATCGCGATTGAGGTTTATCGTATCGCGACATTGCTGCTCGCGTTGATCGAGAATCAATGACTGTTAGCACAATATGGAATCGATGGATTCAGGAGGGCAATACGGAACGCCGTGCTGGATCACAGCAGCCTCGTATCACTAGCAGTCGAGATGAGAGGCATCTTAGCCGCATGGCTGTAACGGATAGTGCAGCCACGTCTCGATCGCTGAGTCAACACATGGGGACGTTTGCAAGACAACAACCATCTGCACGAGCAGTTCGAGGAGTCATTTTTTCGGATTAATCCAGGTTCTGTTTACAGCATCACGACGGTCGCATCCGTGATTGGCGACATCGCGGTGAACACACATTGGAAGCGTGCATTCGTCATCGCCATACTGGCGTATCACCTGCCGTGATGGTATGGGGTGCCGTTGGTTACGCGTCTCGGTCACCTCTTGTTCGCATTGACGGCACTTTGAACAGTGGACGTTACATTTCATTCGATCCCTGCGAAACCCTACATTTCAGCAGGATACTGCACGACTGCATGTTGCAGGTCCTGTACGGGCCTTTCTGGATAGAGAAAATGTTCGACTGCTGCCCTGGCCAGCACATTCCCCAGATCTCTCACGTCTGGTCAATGGTGGCCGAGCAACTGGCTCGTCACAATACTCCAGTCACTACTCTTGATGAACTGTGGTATCGTGTTGAAGCTACGTGGGCAGCTGTACCTGTACACGCCATCCAAGCTCTGTTTGACTCAATGCGCAGGCGTATCAAGGCCGTTATTACGGCCAGAGGTGGTTGTTCTGGGTACTGATTTCTCAGGATCTATGCACCCAAATTACGTGAAAATGTAATGACGTGTCAGTTCTAGTATAATATATTTGTCCAATGAATACCCGTTTACCATCTGCATTTCTTCTTGGTGTAGCAATTTTAATGGCCAGTAGTGTAGCTCCACAGTAATGACCGATTCGACTGACGACGTGACTTTTAGGACTTGGATGCCCGCGCGATGGAGCGACCGGGCGGTCGGCAGACAGCGTTCCGTGGATCGCCAGCAGAGCATAGCAGGGAAGGGCAGGGCATGGGACGGCCGGCTGTTGGGGGTGGAGCCGCCTGCCGTCTCTAATTATAGCGGGCGTGGCCCGGCTGACAGCTGGCTTTCCCGCTGCACGCCCTCTCGGCAACACAGCTGGAACACACGCCGCTGCAGCCGACGGCGCCACGTCTCTTCGGCTCACTGCTGCCTCTACTGCCACGTGTGCTACTCCACGTCGACAGCTTGCCGGTGCGTATGCGTTGTCGATACAGTTTTCTAAAACCGGGCTTTTCTCATGCTGCAATACGCACCCTTCATTCGACACTCGTCTTTCAAAGTTGCTTGGCTACAATTCCAAAAGCGCGTCTCCGGTGTTGTCGCCTGCTAGTGCTTTGAACTATGCTTGCTGCGCACTGCCGCTGTCACGTACTGTTAAGACAGTGTGTCTAACAGTATATTTTAATACGACAGTGTGCCATCTTAGGCAATTTATAACACTTAAAACACTCGATAATGGCACTTTGAAGCCGATATCATGATCGTGTATGTGTAAATGTAACACTGAAAATAAACAGCAGTCTAAAGGCGGTACTGAATTTAAAGAAACACTGGTAAGAAGTAGCGGCTGAGCTTATTAACACCCCTAGCTTTGCACCAAGTGTTTGGTCTTTAGATTGTTGTAGGCTCGGTACAGTGCGTTCTCGGAAACCGAAAGAACGCAGGATATTTCTGTCTGCCTTTAAACTAGCCTTCACCTCTTACTGGCGTGAAGATTCGCCAGTAGCGACGGGTGGTTCGGATTTCACTATAAGGAGAGACGTATGTGAAAGCGACCAAAATTGTGAATTTTTTTATTGGATCTTCATTTACTACACGGTATTGAAATTTCTGTTCCTGAATATCACGTTTAGTATCACTCGTAAGTGTGAGAAAAATAGTTATTAACAAAAGCTTGAGCTGTGGTGTTCTATATTTGCTCATATTATTTATTCCTGCGGTGTTTTCTTCCAGTTTTATTCAGCCACAACGTGGGGAATATTTCGGTGTTTATGCAGATCCAGAACTTCAACAAAAGCGTGTGCGTGGAAAAACACAAAATCCTAACGAAACTTACAACTCTCTGATAGGAAAACCACGCTCCAAGACAACATTTCTTTCCAAAACTGCTCAGAAGTTGCAGCGTATGATGCTTTTTTAGTTTTTAACTGTGTTAATTTTGGCATACTACGATCTCTAAGAAAGCTAGGATTTGCTCTAGGACCTTTCACCCTTTCACACAGTTGTTATTGAAGGAAATCGATAACAGGAGGATTGATGCAGCCAACATTATTGTTAGGCAGTTTGATAATCCGATTAATCTAAGAGGAGAAGCAAAGAAAAGACTGCTTGAGGATGAAGAGGAGGTTACATATGGCTTGCACTAGTTCACCCAGATAAGGTAAGGGGTAATACAAACACTCTCAAATCTTTGATTCAAGTTTCCCGTAACTAATATTTTGGCAGATTTACGTACCTTTTCCTCACAAACCACTGACATTATAGTACTTAAAATTGGCATGCAGTTAGTTCATACTATACTAAAACATTCTGTCGGAGGAATTTTCATTCGCTACGTTAGTAAGGTATTTATAAAAGACAAAAGACCTAAGATTTTTTCCACAGAAATTTGGAGAGCTGTAAAAATTTAGCAAAAGGAGATATCAGTAGTCTGTTCCAAAGATATTTGTAATAAAGGTATATCAAACTTATTGGTTCCGTCAGATTTTTCAAAGAGGGACTTTTGTAGTCACCTTGCTCAAAAAATTTCAGTATTTTATAATAAAAAACGTATAACTTCAATAAGCTTGAAAACGTATGTGTATATCCATATAAAGTTCCTTAACAACCTTGCCAAATTTAGTGGCATTGCCTTGAAAACTCTGGACTTTATGAGTTTTTTTTTCAAATTATTGCAACTTCGCATACGTCCCCCAAACTGTAGGCGCCCTAGGGTGACGGAGAAGTCGTCGAATTGACATATATTTGAAGGACCTCAGCCTGATCGTTAATTTTGCTTTTAAACTGGTATTGGCTGTTGGTTTCTGAAGATAAGGCTCACCTTTAGATAGGAAGAACTTTTCTACCTAGGTACGTTTTCGCAGTTTTACTTCGCGAAGTATAACTTGTGAGTGCAACTGTTTAGTCCATTCGGATGTGACGAGCGCACATGGAGTACAGTGTTATCGGAGTCGATGACAGAGGAAGGGGAGGGTGAAACCCGTTCCCGGCTCATGGGCCGGGAAGAGGCATTCAAAAATGGTTCAAATGGCTCTGAGCACTACGGGACTCAACTGCTGTGGTCATAAGTCCCCTAGAACTTAGAACTACATAAACCTAACTAACCTAAGGACATCACACACATCCATGCCCGAGGCGACCGTAGCGGTCGTGCGGTTCCAGACTGTAGCGGAAGAGGCATTAGAATTTAACATTTCGTCGACGACGACGACTTCCGGACGAAGCACACACCGGGTTTGGAGACGTACGGTGAAATAAGTCTGCCGTGTCCTTTTCAGGGGAATTAGCCTCAAGCGATTTATAGAAACAGAAGTCTGGACGGACGCACGGGGATGCGCGTTGGGGTTGCAGACGTAATTAGATTCGCTCAGTGCTGCTCAGACTTCTGAGCGTTTGTGTGCAGCAGAGAAAGTTGCCTATGACATCCAAAGCACCCTCCTCTACGCCTACCAGCACATGCCGGTATTCTTAGCGACGATGTGACACACGGAGCATCGAAACACGTTTGTCCAGGAAACGCTACGACTGAGTGCACTGTTCCGCTTTGTCACGTGACCTCATTGTTGGATAGGCACTGACAAACGGGAAAGAGAGTGGCTGGAAGTGAAGGAGACGAAGCTCTTTGTATGTATCAATACATGTGGTGCGTGTTTGAAATGATCTCAGCGACAAATCTGAAGTGTACAGTGAGAACTATTTACGTGTGCAACAACGAGGATGCAGTGGGAATGCATTTACATCTGTTGGACGAATGTTATGAAAACAAACACTCGAAACCGACGTTTCACGACAATTAATCTATAAAACACACCAAATGTCATAAAGAAAGCGTGTAAACCGTCTGAGGATGAATCACAACGATTCGAAACCGGTAACGGTTTCCTTTGAATAAAGGAATTGAAAGTAAATTTGTGGGTGGTTGCTGTCCTAACACCATCAACATTTGTCTTCAAACAACAGCCACGGTCTCCATCATGTCATCATATGACAAAATTGCAAGAAGCTTCGGATTCTTAAGGTGACCTTTCCATGGTACAGCACCGCCATCCAATCAGTTAATAATATTATCTGGCTCCCACATTTGGTCCCGGTATTTAATCTATAACTTCCTTCACCGTCAAAAAGAACAACCAATGTTGTTATTGATGTTTGGAAGCGCTGACAATGCGCCATATTTTGACAGCGTGCCCTCTGTACGCTGACTAGAGAGCATCAGGTGATTTGACTGGAGAGCTGGCGTCTGTTTTAGGCAACGACTCCGCCAGCGTCAAATGCAACATTTCTGCGATGGAACAAATCTTATCAAATGGTTCAAATGGCTCTGAGCACTATGGGACTTAACATCTGAGGTCATCAGTCCCCTAGAACTTAGTACTATTTAAACCTAACTAACCTAAGGATATCACACACATCCATGCCCGAGGCAGGATTCGAACTTGCGACCGTAGCGGTCGCGCGGTTCCAGACTGAAGCGCCTAGAACAGCTCGGTCACTACGGCCGTCCAAATCTTATCCCTAGAGTCGTATCATGACTGATGCCGTTCAGAGCTGACTTCAAGCAACTGGACGTTGCAACTTTAACATTTTACAGAACTTTACTGTTTCCCAACCTCATTTACTGTAATTTTGTATTTAATATTCTCCAATTAAAATTACTGAACTATCAGTTTAATAAGTCACGGCTTCAAAATACTAACGCGAATTCTTTACAGACGAATGGAAAAACTGGAAGAAGCCGACCTCGGGGAAGATCAAATTGGATTCCGTAGAAATATTGGAACACGTGAGGCAATACAGACCCTACGACTTATCTTAGAAGATAGATTAGGGAGAGGCAAACCTACATTTCTAGCATTTGTAGACCTAGAAAAAGCTTTTGACAATGTTGACTGGAATACTCTCTTTCAAATGCTGAAGGTGGAAGGGGTAAAATACAGAGAGCGAAAGGCTATTTACAATTTGTACATAAACCGGATGGCAGTTATAAGAGTCGAGGAACATGAAAGGGAAGCAGTGGTTGGGAAGGGAGTGAGACAGGGTTGTGCCCTCTCCCCAATGTTATTCAATCTGTATATTGAGCAAGCAGGAAAGGAAACAAAAGAAAAATTCAGAGTAGGAATTAAAATCCATGGAGAAGAATTAAAAACTTTGAGGTTCGCCGATGACATTGTACTTCTGTCAGAGACAGCGAAAGATCTGGAAGAGCAGTTGAATGGAATGGACAGTGTCTTGAAAGGAGGATATATATGATGAACATCAACAACAGCAAAACGAGGATAATGGAATGCAGTTGAATTAAGTCGGGTGATGCTGAGGGAATAAGATTAGGAAATGAGACGCTTAAAGTAGTAAATGAGTTTTGCTATTTGGTGAGCAAAATAACTGATGATGGTCGAAGTAAAGAGAATATAAAATGTAGACTGGCAATGGCAAGGAAAGCGTTCCTGAAGAAGAAAAATTTGTTAACATCGAGTATAGATTTAAGTGTCATGAAGTCGTTTCTGAAAGTATTTGTATGGAGTGTAGCCATGTATGGAAGTGAAACGTGGACGATAAATAGTTTGCACAGGAAGAGAATAGAAACTTTCGAAATGTGGTGCTACAGAAGATTAGATGAGTAGATCACATAACTAATGAGGAGGTATTGAATAGAATTTAGGAGAAGAGGAGTTTGTGGCACAACTTGTCTAGAAGAAGGGATCGGTTGGTAGGACATGTTATGAGACATCAAGGGATCACCAATTTAGTATTGGAGGGCAGCGTGGAGGGTAAAAATCGTAGAGAGAGACCAAGAGATCAATACACTAAACAGATACAGAAGGCTGTAGGTTGCAGTAGGTAATGGGAGTTGAAGAACCTTGCACAGGATACAGTAGCAGGGAGAGCTGCATCAAACCAGTCTCAGGACTGAAGACCACAATAACAAGAAACAACATTCTCCAATTATATATTTTGTTTCATTTCGCTATCATTAATTATTGCTCTTAGTTTACTGATCAAACAGTTTTAATGATTAGGGGCGTTTCTTCACTGACAAAAATGTTTCTTTCAAATGTCTACAGCATTCTTTTTTCTCTTTTTTCAGCTATGTGGGCAACGGCGTGACGTTTCTATGGCAAAGCACTCTCAGTGACGTGTACTGAACTTGCATTATCTTTTAATATCAATACTGCACGAGAAATATTTTAACATAGACAGTGTCGGGAATCTTATTCTTCTAGAAAGGTGGTTGCATGAAAACTGACGCCTTCGAGGCACTTTCAACTCGTCTTCGATTTGACGCAGAAGCTTTTCCATTGTTAGGAATTCGGAGTCTGCTCGTTCCCCTAGTCACTGCGTAGTAGGCGTGCATCGCAGCTGACTGCTGTCTTTCAATACGACACCGCGGTTCCACCACTAGCATATGATTACTCCGAGTTTGCGTTGTAAATGTGTTAAGACTGGTCGCCAGAGCGAACACCTCGTTTCCAGTAGTAGGCAATGATTACATTTAACGGAAGCTCAGTTTCTTAGCTTTAGTGTGTAACTGAACTAGCTGTCTATTCGTCAAAATCCGATGAATCAACACTTTATATGAATGCATGGCATGTCCTTTCGGACAGAAGAGCAGACACCACGTATTCATATAACTGATTGTCTGCGATGTACAATGGATCTACCAAATTAAGTGCGGATGTATAATGATGTTCGATCTCGTGTGGGAATGTCAAAGTAGTGAGTGTGGAGGACGGGGACCGCGGATAGGTGGCGCTAGGTGATAGTATGGGTCGGCGCTTTGAGGCGTACCAAGATGGACCGCGAGGAGAAAAAAAAAAAAAAAACACATTGTGTCTGGGTGGCGCAGTGGTTAACGCAACTGCCTAGTAAGCAGGAGATCTTGGGTTCGAATCCGGGTGCGGTACACGTTTTCGCTCGTCGCTGTTGATGCGTCTGATATCCCTTCCCTTTCCTTTCCTTCCTCACCCCTCATCCTTCAACTTAACATAATAATCAACACCTTTCCGTGTTATCAGTGTTGCATGTACATGTACTATAAAATTCCATTTTATGCTAGATGACATATTCGTTTCCAGAATGAGATTTTCACTCTGCAGCGGAGTGTGCGCTGATATGAAACGTCCTGGCAGATTAAAACTGTGTGCCGGACCGAGACTCGAACTCGGGACCTTTGCTTTTCGCGGGCAAGTGCTCTACCATCTGAGATACCGAAGCACGACTCACGCCCCCTCCTCACAGCTGCACTTCTGCCAGTACCTCGCCTCCTACCTTCCAAACTTTTTAGAAGCTCTCTTGCGAACCTTGCAGAACTAGCACCCCTGAAAGAAAGGATATTGCGGAGACATGGCTTAGCCGCAGCCTAGGGGATGTTTCCAGAATGTGAATTTCACTCTGCAGCGGAGTGTGCGCTGATATGAAACTTCCTGCAGATTAAAACTCCTTTCTTTCAGGAGTGCTAGTTCTGCAAGGTTCGCAGGAGAGCTTCTGTAAAGTTTGGAAGGTAGGAGGCAAGGTACTGGCAGAAGTTAAGCTGTGAGGACGGGGCGTGAGTCGTGCTTGGGTAGCTCAGATGGTAGAGCACTTACCCGCGAATGGCAAAGGTTCCGAGTTCGAGTACCCGGCCGGGGTGGCCGAGCGGTTCTAGGCGCTACAGTCTGGGACCGCGCAACTGCTACGGTCGCAGGTTCGAATCCTGCCTCGGGCATGGATGTGTGTGATGTCCTTAGGTTAGTTAGGTTTAAGTAGTTCTAAGTTCTAGGGGACTGATGACCACAGACGTTAAGTCCCATAGTGCTCGGAGCCATTTGAACCATTTTTTTCGAGTTCGAGTCTCGGTCCGGCACACAGTTTTAATCTGCCAGGAAGCTTGATATATTTGTTTATTTTCTTTTGACAAAAAAGCATTTATCTGCTCCTGTGGTGTCTTCACTGGTAACTTTCTTCCCAGTAAATAAAACTGGAATTAAATTTTTGTGTAAATAGACATGAAGCTTTTCTTACAATATGAGAAAAATGTTTGAAATTCTTGTATATTGTGGAATTTATGCCTGTAACAAGATTTTTGTTGGAGATGTAACTATGCCTTGTGGCTGCCTGTTTTAAGATATTTACCTAAGTTAAAGTTCGAAAATACAATCACAATAAAAATTTAGAACAATGAATTATACTTTATTTTGCAACAAAAAAATCGAAATTGCTCACATTATCGCCCTTTTTCACGCACTGAATAAAGCGCAGATGTTGCTGAAAAGTTTGTAGATAACATAAGAAGAAACAAATGTGATATTCATATGACGGAATTTTTATTGGAAAATTTTTTTCTTGTAATTACAGAAATGAAAAAAAAGATGCAATATACAAATGATGCTGACAGAACAACTGAGAATATATTTATATGTCTCAAGAATCTAAGGTTCAATTGTAGCCAATATACAGATTTTCCTATTTTTGCAAATTTTTCTACACAGAATCCTCAAAAGAAGTTGTTTGAAGTTTCTGGTGTATTTATAATTTTCATATTTTCTAATGTGTGCTCGTGGTTCCAATTCGTTTGCTATGTTTAGACACAGGGAGAACATCAAACAATCGACATTCGCTGGCACGATGGGCTACTATTGCACGGGACGTGTGTGCATATTGCATCCAGTTTGAGTTAAGAGACGGGTGTGTAGTGAAAGGGCTCTAAACTTCTCTTTTAGTACGCATACAACCAGTGCATATATGCAACTGAGGGAAAGAATGTGAGCGGTCCAGGTGAACAGTTTTTTACAAATGTTAGGATGTGAAATAAGACATCTCCATTAGCTTGGTGCCATACCAATTAATCGAACCAATAGACATAATCGAACCAATAGAGGCGCCTTGTCGCGGCCCATGGATATATATATATATATATATATATATATAGCACTGCACTAGTAGTGCCTAAAATCAAAATACAGCTCAAAAATTGATGGTGCCATGCAACTGGTGTTATACTATTGGGAAAAAGATTTCACTGTACCAATCGAAACTAGTGACAGACATACTCAGACTCTACAAAGAAATTATTGCTTCACATACAAGATGGTGGGAAAAAAGGATGGTAGGAAATATGTTCAACTGACGTGATGCTGTTGTTGGACAGAGAAGAGTTTAATAAGTCTATTACCTGTAAGCATATAGCTGAGGACTGTATCTGTCGCTGTATGACGTCAGAGATCGCTTCAGGCACCTCCTGCTGCATTGCTCGACAATCACCCAGCAGCCGAGCTAAACTAAATTCAGGAAAGCCGATACACGCTACCACAACTGATAGAAAATGCTTCACTGTTCTAATTACACATAGAAATTATCGTGAAAAAAAAACAAACACTCGTAGCCAACAGGTCATGACGCAACACATGTACTGGGGATCGGGGAAAATCGTTCTTCCAGAAGTTTGCACCAGGAGAGGGGGGGGCGGCAGTTGTACGTGTGTTCTCATCGATGCGCGGACACAAACTAACGAACTTGAGCAACTCTTACCCCACCTCATACCTCCCTCTCTCTCCCCCTCCGCACCTTTGATAACGATACAGTCCTGTTATATCTTGTCACTGTTGGTGGACAAGAGATCCATCTGGTGGCGGTGATATGCTGACTCCGGTCTGCGGAACTCAGTCACAGATTGACGCTTCCTGCAAACCAGTAAACATGTTTCTTGGAAAGACTGGAACACCAATGAAATTAAAGGGAACACTCGAGATCGCTTTTTCAAACAGACAGCTGCTACCGCTTCTGCATACCGCCTATGATGACTGCAGCGACCTGCCCCTCCCCCCTCCTATCACATCTGGGAGCAGAGTCTTCAGTCCAATGTGTCCCCAGTGGAGCACGTGGCTACATTTCTAACGATGACGACGTATATAATAGGGCGGGACGCCGGCAATCCACAGAAGAAAGCAAGACGAATGACGGCTACCCCGAGCGCGACTGGTCTGTCTAATATGGAACTGCGCTGCGCCATCCCCCACGCCGGCCCCACGCCTCCAACTGCAGGCGAATGCTGTTCTGCGATGGAGAACACTTGTATTTGACTTCAACACACCTCTTATAAGCGAGTATCTACTAAAAAAAGAAAACACAATCGTGACGATAATCAATTTCCTGTTTCCAAGAAAATAGGCACAATCTATTTTCTTTTAATCTTAATAGGTTCTATAGGTATAGCTTTTACTGCAGAATATAGTTCGCATCTCTCTCTGTGACCACCTCCCGTTATTTTGCGACATCCAACGAAGTGAAAAAAGAAACTATAGAAGTACCGTTAATTACAAATGACAAAGCAGCAGAGGGAACAGAGAAACCTGTGTCCATATCTGTTGTCCAGCAAAGACTGTTCCACATCAAACTTACCCACAGAATCTATCCAAGTGCACAAGGTCTTTCTGAATGAGTGCATGTCGAGGAGGTTAGCACCCCTTATCGATGTATAGTAGATATGAGAGAGTTGTGATGATGTGACATACTATTAAGAAGAAACGTGTGGTTTATACATGATGGAACTCCGGATGGATGGGGTTTGAAACATTTCCCATAAATCAACTGTGTTATCAATCCTGGAGTATTATTCCAAAATGTGGAGTCAGTACGAAGAAGGTATTGGCACAAGAGAAATGATTCTTGAGCATAAACACACACTCCTATAGCTTCGCGGTTTGTCTATACTGTTAAAACCATGTGATTTTCGAAGTATTAGCCATGTGGAATGTATCGCTCTTCATACTCTTATGCTGAACATGTACGCCGAACATCCGAAATACAACCACCCCACAAGTTTTCTACCCAATCAGTGGTGACAAACTTTAAAATGATAAAACTACTTCTCTCTACATTATCCTGGTGTCCAAGGAAGTGAACGAGCTATTCCCCACTATGAAGCTATCGTCGGTGCATATTCTCTACTCAAGCAGTTTTCTACCCAATCAGTGGTGACAAACTTTAAAATGATAAAACTACTTCCCTCTACATTATCCTGGTGTCCAAGGAAGTGAACGAGCTGTTCCCCACTATGAAGCTATCGTCGGTGCATATCCTCTACTCAAGCTACTTACAAACCAACACAACTTAGTCGGGAGAAAACTATTCTGTCTCTTAGAAATAGACGAATTTTATACGTCTTTCTAAGTCGGAAACGTATTTACACTGAATCATATTTTCCGTGTCAGTGGTGCTTCGCGGCAGTAGCAGCAGTTTTGACGAAGGGGACTACGCGTCATTAGGAAACAGAGTAAAGGAAAAACGACATGAATACACTCGGTAGTTGACATACTGAGTTACAGTCATGCCCTGCTACACGGAAATGCACACGAAGAAACAGCGACTTCTTACGAGGGAGTAAGCACGACGAACACTAGCCAAAGGAGACGTAGCAGTTGTACTGCTGTTTACAGTAGCATCGCCACAGCTGTGGTAACATCCCTCTTGTACACAGAAGTCATGGTCTGCTGTTCGGCAGTTTATCTCATTAGTAGAATAATATAGCAATTTCCTCCTAACACCACGTCTCTAGCATACACCCACCTCAAACTATTATGGCTGATATACGTGGCGTCAGTTCACTCTCCTACATAACATGCTAGGGAATGGATTATGTCTGGTAAAGACATTGGTTCTTCTCCTTAATACCTATACAACAACATTACTTGTGAGAACCAAGCGTAATTCGTCTTTGTTGAAGAATATGTTACGAAAACCCACACATTTACAGGGGGAGGGCAACGGTTACAACTGAATGCAGACAGAGCTTAATTTTTAATCTCTTCTCGGTCTTGAATGTCCGGGTACTACCAACGAACCTCAGTTCCTAGCATTTCCTGGGAGCCGCGCGGGATTAGCCGAGCGGTCTTAGGCGCTGCATTCATGGACTGTGCGGCTGGTCCCGGCGGAGGTTCGAGTCCTTCCTCGAGCGTGGGTGTGTGTGTTTGTCCTTAGGCTAATTTAGGTTAAGTAGTGTGTAAGCTTAGGGACTGATGACCTTAGCAGTTAAGTTCAAAAATGGCTCTGAACACTATGGGACTCAACTGCTGAGGTCATTAGTCCCCCAGAACTTAGAACTAGTTAAACCTAACTAACCTAAGGACATCACAAACATCCATGCCCGAGGCAGGATTCGAACCTGCGACCGTAGCGGTCTTGCGGTTCCAGACTGCAGCGCCTTTAACCGCACGGCCACTTCGGCCGGCAGCAGTTAAGTCCCATAAGATTTCACACACACACATTTCCTGGTATTTGCAGTTAATTTAGGTAGTTTTGCAAGGTTTTTACATATTTCGTCGTATTTTCGCCAATTTAGCACAAATTTATCGTAATTATACCTGGTTTGCTCAATTTTTACCGATTTTATGTCGTTTTTCATATTTTTTCAATAGTTTTCCGTATATGGACATGTTGCCCGCATACCCATGCGATGTTTGATTTTATATGAGTATATTTTCGTGTCTTATACACCAGCCTACTAAAAATCCTAAGAATTACCTATTCCTGATGATGTACGTCTATGCATTTTGGATAGAACGATCATGAAAATTACAGTAACTCTCGCTTCGTACCTATATGACAAACTCGAAATCTGGAAACAATCTCGCCTGCTGCTACGACACACCAGAGAGCTTGCCTGCAGGCTCATGTAGTGGGGCAGTTGATGGAAACTCAAAGTCTGGCACAGTTCTGCATGTGCACACCACTTCCACTATACCGTGTAGGGATCTGCAACAGGGAGTTGACGTGTGTACGGAGTTGAATTCTGCTGCTGCTCTGATATTTTCCCCATAATTATGCACTCTTATTGCGTACCAGGTGAGATTTGCTACTTTTGTTTATACCTTCCAATTTTGATATGTTCCCACAGCCCTGTCAGGAGACCTACAAAATGTAGATTTTGAGTATTTTCTTTATTCTAGTAGTAAGATATTCCTTAGCTGACAGTGTGTCGACTGCTCTTAGCATCCTGGACCGTAAGAGTTTCCCTTTTCCCTACCTGCAGAGTGCGTCTCTCCAGTAGCGTAATTTATAGACAAACAGTCGCTTACAACCATACACTCTACAGATGCAATGCATTTCCTGTATTTTATATATTTCCGTGACTATGCGAGTGTCGTGGATGGCTCACATAAACTTCACTCAGTCCTCTCGCTGGTGGATGTACCCTCGAATCCTATCCCTGAAATAGCACAGCGTGATAGCATAGTTGATTTATGGAAAATGTTTCAAACACCATCCATCTGGAGTATCATCGTGTATAAACCACACGTTTCTTCTTAACAGTATGTTATATCATCAGAACTCTCTCATGTCTACTTAACATTGATATGGGGTGCTAACCTCCTCAGCATGCACTCATCCAGAAAGATCTTGTGCACTTGGATGAGGTTGATGTGGAACAGTCTTTGCTGGACAACAGATATGGATACAGCTTTCTCTGTTCCCTCACGAGTACAGAAGGTTGTGGGTATAGTACTCTCCTCCTTCTGGTCAGTTACCGATTAAATCGACAACCGTACTTCAGGGAGGATTGGTCAAGCACAGTGTGGGGAGACCTGTCAATCTCCGACTTTATCCTATGAATGCGAGGGATACTCCGTGACTCCCATCAACATAGGGAAAGATGACCAGTCGTAATCGTAAATTCCGCACTGTAATCGGTGTTAGAAATACGAGTATGTAGATAACCTAACTGCATCTGTATAGGATGCTGTTTGGTATACTTTGGTGTATATCACCAAACAGGCGTACTGCACAGTCCATCCATTTGCATTCCCAGTCTAGTATATGGCACTTGGATTATAGTGGAGGGTTGGTTTAGCGATGATATAGAAATTGGGAAGCATTCTGCTGGTCATCGGCTGGCGTTGAAATTACGGATATCTGGTGAAATTGCTTCAATTTAACTCGCTGTCAACTGCGGTTCTTTTTACAGTACGTTGTCACATAGGGTCTATCGATGGTGTCTTTTCCATCCCGTCCATCCACTAGTATGGTGTTGACTACTACATAATAATTGACTGACACCACTTATTTGAGATGGAGAGAGCCTTGGCGGAACACTGGACATCTTTTACTTGTCGTCACTATGGAGTATGGGATTAAATGTGGAAGTTATCACCTTCAGGCAGTTATTTGGATGTGTTCCTCAATGCTGCAGGCTTGTCCTATTTCAATGTGCTGCAATGCCCTCCACACTTTTTTTTTCAGCTGTAAGATAACAGTACCTCTTTTCATGTCTACCATACTGCACGTGTTGTGAACAACATCTGCTGGCGGTGATCAACACGAGAACGGTGATAATGTACATATCTTAAAAATGGGGAAAGAATGCTCTTCGTAATGGAACATAAACACATCTGCTACCCCACCACTGCAGAAGATGAGATTAACTTAAGAGAATAGCTGCTAGGAAACGCTCCACAATGCCGCAAACTCGTCCTGTTTCTATGCACTGCGAGGTCTTCCTCATTTGTGCAAATGAGAAACATTGGCTCCGTGTTTTATTTTTGTCATCCTGTGTGTTGTGGGAGCATCATAGTTAACACCATGGCATGTTCAACTTTCAGTAAGAGTGAATGGATCATTATTTGTTATGTAGGTTTAGCACCTGACATAGACCTCGAAGTCATGGTAGCCGGCTGGTGTGGCCGTGCGGTTCTAGGCGCTTCAGTCTGGAACCGCGTGACCTCTACGGTCACAGGTTCGAATCCTGCCTCGGGCATGGATGTGTGTGATGTCCTTAGGTTAGATAGGTTTAAGTAGTTCTAAGTTCTAGGGGACTGATGGCCTCAGAAGTTAAGTCCCATAGTAGTCAGAGCCATTTGAACCATTTTTGAAGTCATGGTAGAAAAACAAAATGTATGGCGATGTAGAAAAATGTAGTCATACAGTGCTCGGATGTGATACAGCTGAAAAACAATATATTAAATTACTTGTGAAAGAACAACATAGGAATCTTGTGTCTGATAGTCTGTGGGATATGGTCTTCCTCCAGTAAAGGCGACAAAACTTTACACAGATCTGTGCGAGGGACATCGACCACTGGCTACCTGCTCAAATGAAGCAATGCGTATATGTGTAATATGTTCGATGTCAACACTCAGTCAGTATTTGTTTTTTGATACAGTGGAAGTGGGAGACGCGGTAAAATCTTACAGGAGGTTCTATTACAAGGAGTGGTATAACTGGTTACAAGTCTGGATGCAGATAGTTCATAGTTTTTTACCTACTGTGGATGTTACAAAAAACGATGAGGGCTGCTCTTGAATGTACTAATGACTGTATGTAATCTGAACGGTATCAGTATTTCATACAGCTGAAATGAATGCAATAAATGTTCAAATGTGTGTGAAATCTTATGGGACTTAACTGCTAAGGTCATTAGTCCCTATACTTACACACTACTTAACCTAAATTATCCTAAGGACAAACACGCACACCCATGCCCGAGGGAGGACTCGAACCTCCGCCGGGACCAGCCACACAGTCCATGGCTGCAGCGCCTAAGACCGCTCGGCTAATCCCGAACGGCAGATGAATGTAATGCCCTCGTGTATTACATTATGTAATTTGAACACATGGAATTCTCTAAAACTACTCCGATTTTGCTCAAATAACTAATAGAAATCGCCTTTATCTGTTCTTGTGAAGTGATAACTTGTTTTTATTATTTTCAACACATTTGCGTGTTTTTTAGTGTTGCTGCAAGTTCTGTGTTATTTCATACTTCATTGCCCGTAATTGTAAAGTAGACAGCACTTGAATTACAGCTCATTGTGGAACCTACAAATGACAGTGTTGTTCCCAACATGTGAGTAAATTGCGTGAAATGGACTGTTATGTGATGATCAAATTACTTGCGATACTAGAATGCAAGAATCTGTTATTGTTGCGAATAATAGTCTGCTGCATTTGGACAATTTCATTAAGTATGTGCGGCTAAACTATTCACACAGGTTGGTAGAGGGGAGTTATGGATAAAAAATATCAAATGTAGCACGAAGTCTGTATTTGTTTTCGATGTATCAGAGGAGTCTTATAGGGTTCTCTGCTGAACCATGCTCTCAAGATTTCTTTTTTTTTTTCGTTTCATATAAGCCATTGCGATATAGCATCGAATTTTTAACACGAGACCTGCCATCGTGTACAAAGCAACAATGTCCTCTTGAATTATAGCATGTTATTGTTGAAAGTAAAGTAAATGTGATTTTTCCGACATGTGAGGAAATGGCGTGAAAGGCTGAATTCTTTAACGTTATTTCACATGTCTGAAATGTTTGTAATTACGCGTGCATGACAATTTCTTTATAGACACTGATTTCAATGCGAGAGATGCTCTGAAAACATGTAATTTTGTCCATCAAACTGAAAGAAATCAAATTATCATAGATATTTTTTCTGCAGACTTTAAATTCTCGCTTTTTCTTTACTCTGAAGAACGTTTCAAAATAACGAGGACATTCTACAGCGATCATTAGTTTTTGCGCAAAACGTGGATTTTTTTTCGATTTTATACAAATTGGACGAGGATTGGAAAAGTGAGATAAGTGAATACATCTTTCAGATGTATAGCACCGACCTCTGCAGTTTTGTCATCTGTAATTAGCGGTAGTTCTACAGTTTCTTTTTTTCACTTCTTTGGATGTCGCAAAATAACGAAAGGTGGTCACAGAGTGAGAGATACGAACTGTATTCTGCAGCCGAATGTAAAAACTATACCTATAGTGCTCATAAGATTAAAAGAAAATAGATTGCATCTATTTTCTTGGAAACAAGACATTATCGTCACGATTGTGTTTTTTTTTTTTTAGTAGATACTCGCTTATAAGAGGTGTGTTGACGTCAAATACAAGTGTTCTCCATCGCAGAACAGCATTCACCTGCAGTTGGAGGTGCTGGAGGCGTGGAGCCGGCGTGGGGGATGGCGCAGCGCAGTTCCATATTAGACAGACCAGTCGCGCTCGGGGTAGCCGTCATTCATCTTGCTTTCTTCTGTGGATTGCCGGCATCCCGCCCTATTATATACGTCGTCATCGTTAGAAATGTAGCCACGTGCTCCACTGGGGACACATTGGACTGAAGACTCTGCTCCCAGATGTGATAGGAGGGGGGAGGGGCAGGTCGCTGCAGTCATCATAGGCGGTATGCAGAAGCGGTAGCAGCTGTCTGTTTGAAAAAGCGATCTCGAGTGTTCCCTTTAATTTCATTGGTGTTCCAGTCTTCCCAAGAAACATGTTTGCTGGTTTGCAGGAAGCGTCAATCTGTGACTGAGTTCCGCAGACCGGAGTCAGCATATCACCGTCACCAGATGAATCTCTTGTCCACCAACAGTGACAAGATATAACAGGGCTGTATCGTTATCAAAGGTGCGGAGGGGGAGAGAGAGGGAGGTATGAGGTGAGGTAAGAGTTGCTCAAGTTCGTTAGTTTGTGTCCGCGCATCGATGAGAACACACGTACAACTGCCGCCCCCCCTCTCCTGGTGCAAACTTCTGGAACAACGATTTTCCCCGATCCCCAGTACATGTGTTGCGTCATGACCTGTTGATTAATCTTAATTTTATTCTTGTGATTATGTCAATTTGACAAGAACATTTTTGCTCAGATGTTTTTCGCCTATGGTGTGATTAAATGTAAGTACACTGGTTGTACAGTATATGAAAGTAATCCTAATAATTATATTGTATTTTTGAGCCATGTTATTATGTTTTTTAGGTAATCGTGCGTAATTTTTATTCTGATGAAGACCGCCTTAGAGCTGTCGAAACCATGGACCATTTGACAACAATTTTATGCAGCCAAGGTTGCTGTACGTACATCCTGTAATTAAATCTAGACCTCAGTTTAACACCAGTATCAAGATATGTCGTGACATCATGGACAACGTGTGGTCTTGCTCTATCTTGTTGAAAGAAGGAAGGTTGGGAGACTGGGTTTAATGTCCTGTTGACACGAGGTCATTAGAGATGGAGATAAAGCTCGGATTATGTCAAGGATGGGGAAGGAAATCGGCAGCGCCCTTCAAAGGATCCAGGCCACCATTGCCTGGAGCGATTTAGGGAAATCACGGAAAACTTAAATCTGGATGCCGGAAGCAGGTTTGAATTGTCGTCCTCCAGATAGCGAGTCTAGTGTACTACCCACTGCGCCACCTCCATCTGTGAAAGATGGACTGTCCTGGGTTCATCATATGAAGAAACCTGATGTATACATTACACTATGTATTCTTCCGCATTTGCTATGATCTCATTGAATTTCGATTCACGCGGATCGTAAGCCATGCTCTCTCGAGTACAGTCAAGTTCGTTAATAAGGATACGTTCTATGCTGTGCATTACTCGCTCATCGACTCACAATCAGCGCATTTAACTTGGACAGCACTGGCCAGTCAGCTGGTCCAACTGGCTTGCAGTGATGTGAACAGCTGCAGTTATGACGTAAAAAGAGACGAGCAGGCAAACAATATAGTTTCCAATATCTTTTCTTTTTTAAACAGAATAAAATAATATACGGCAAAAATCCAGCAATTCGCTTCTTAGAGGACCAGGAGGGAAACATAGCATGCTCTCGTTCTTATGTAACATTGTATTCTAATTAAAAATAAGAGTGATGAAATTCCTAACTTAGATACAGCGTAATTTTTCTGTGAGAGCTACGTGTGACGTAAAAGCGTATTGCAGAAATTTCGCTGTACAGTTAAATACTGAAAACACTGAAGGTATTACTTACAGTCAGTCGTTTGGTAATCACTGAACTCCTTCCGTATCTGAATCAGAGGAATACGTTTCAATACTGGAACTGTCACGTACTCCGTTGATAATGAGGCAATCAACGATTAAATCCACATTTTCTCCTCTCTTTGTACGACGTGCCGTTCTGTGTCCCGCCAACGTTCGTCAGTGGCGTGTGACAAAGCTTCCTGCATTAGATCCACGACATCTGGCAGCTTAAATGTCTTGATGTTTCTAGCGAAAAATCGCTTAACTTGGGTCCAGATCAGTTCTACTGGGTTCAGAATGCAGTGGTATGGCTGCAGCTGCAAAAATGAAGCATTTCTCCGGTGTGTTCGATGCCGTGAAAAATACTGTTTTTCGTGTTTCTAAAATGCTCATCGCCCTGAGTCGTGAAGACCACATGTGCAGCACAAAAACGGATATAGGCCAAATAAAGAGTATTCGTTTTTCTTCATTTTTGCCCCAAAAATTTAATTTGTAATATTTTCTTGATTTAAACAATCTTCATTAACAATCGAACCAATAATTCAAAGAATACCAGAGTATTAGTCTCCAAACACAACCGATTAAGCCATGCAACTCCTTTTGAAAGATGACTTAACTTTAGTAGACATAATCCCACAGTAAAATTCAAATCTGATTCGTTCTGTGAACTTGTGAAACACATTAAAAACAAGCTGTTTGTCACCATTTTTAACAATGTTCCTTACGCACGCTCCACAACGGAGCAGGAACCAGCATCAGCGATTTTAACAGTACGTATTGACAATCTGAGCACAACTACCATTTACAGAGACTGCGAATGCACACGACTTTAGTTAACGCATGATTTAGAAAAACGTTGATGGTTTTTAATATATTAGAATACCCCAAAGTTTCATTTATAGTAACAGTGTACTAAGTTATCTAATACTTAAGTAGGACCTGCTTCCAAACGCGTAGCGACACCAGTGTACGGCTGCTGGCCTATCATCGCGTTTGTGTTTGTCTATATCAGGTTTATTCTCTTGATGAAGGAAGCACAACGTCACATAGACCTCGAAAATAGGAAACAGACGACGTGCTGCACAAATTACTGCCTATCAGAACCAGAGGTGCCATCCCATACCACCACTCTATGTCAGTGGTTCTCAAACTCTGGGATGCGCGATCCCTCTGGGCGGGGAGGGTGGCGGGGGGTGGCGACAGCGAATGGCGTTAAAGATGAGGGCACCGTATATTGAAAACAATTCTTAGTAACAATCAGTTGCAGTTAACTTTTCCTTTGAACAAAGAAGATGCCGTCGATGTGCACTGAATCTCTGCCGACTTTGGTGTTACGCCAGACGCTGTCGAGAGCAGTGAAACCGCGGTCATATTTTTAGCATTGTTTGAAACGATCGGGCGAGCTGGGCGACGTCGGCCTTCGGAGGAATCTCCCGTTGCCGGCTGCACTGTCACCGTATCCGTATCTACCATGCACAGTGCAGGCTTTGGCTCTTGTATCTCGACGCCTTCTTAATAGTCTTGCAAACATTGCGTGGAAGCCTTGACAGCAGCATGAAGCAGTTCCTGGTTAGAATATGCCAGTGATTTATTAGTCGGCGGAGAGGAGGGAAATACTCCGAAGGCGAAAATGAGAAGGTATGATAAGATTTATTGCTCGGCTTCACGAAAATTACGGTCAATGGTTCAAACGGTTCAAATGGCTCTAAGCACTGTGGGACTTAACATCTGTGGTCATCAGTCCCCTAGACTAAGAACTGCTTAAACCTAACTAACCTAAGGACATCACACACATCCATGCCCGAGGCAGGATTCGAACCTGCGACCGCAGCAGCAGCGTGGTTCCTGACTGAAGCGCCTAGAACCTCTCAGCCACAGAGGCCGGTTAGTCAGTGGCGAGGAACGTCCGCTGTCTGTAATTTGTTTAACCATTTTAGCTGCTGATAGCCTGAAGCGAAACAAGTTAAAAGTGATATCTTGAAACTAGATATCCTGTATTAACGAGAAAACCGAAATAATTTTTTGTTAAGAAACTAATTTTTTTGCAGTCTACCCAGAACATGTTAGTGAAAACGACGAATGTGACTTCCAAGACTCTTTTTACCTTTTACCACATTTTTACCACATTTCAAGGGAATCTTACATCATTCGCATAGGAGTACTAAAAGCAAGAAACCACACACTGTTGTAGAAACTCTAATTTTACCACCAGGGACTGATGTAGTATCAACAATGTATAAAAGTATTCCTAATTCTAACGACAGAGCACATAGAACAATTTCAGAGATTTCTGACGATTTACTCGAGCAGTTAGTCGATAAATTTCGCAACAACTGTTTTGCAGTCAAGTGGTCTAAAATGGTTCAAATGGCTCTAAGCGCTGTGGGTCTTAACATCTGAGGTCATCAGTCCCCTAGACTTAGAACTACTTAATCCTAACTAACCTAAGGACATCACACACAACCATGCCCGAGGCAGGATTCGAACCTGCGACCGTAGCAGCACAAGTGGTCGAAGCGACTGATATTCATAAAGATGCTCATGTCACTGTTTATGTTAGTTTCGTTGATAATTTTGACATTCGAGACAAATTGCTTTTCTGTGCGCAGATACTGAGAACAACTACACCTCAAACCCTTTTTGACATGATCAACACTTTTCTCGACCAAACCAGGATATCACGGAACATTGGATTATGTACAGATGGAGCTCGCTTAATGTGTGGAATTCATGGTGGATGGCGAGCAAACGTTGAAATTTTAGCTGTTGATGCAGTAATGGTTCCCTGCACGGCAGCTCTGCCGCTAAAGAACTTAGTCCCTTAGCTCGCCCATTCATGAAGTGCTACTAACGTTTACAGAAACAGTTAACATTATTAAAGAAAAATCTATAAATTCAAGTCTTTTTAAAGTGCTATGGAAAGAAACGGGTTCTGAACACACTCAACTACTCTTTTTTTTTTTTTTTTTTTTTTTTTTTTTTTTTTTTTTTTTTTTTTTAGTAATACTCGATGGCTTTCAAGGGGTAAAGTACTAAAAATAATGTTTCCACTGAGGAATGAGGTATTCTGCTTCTTAAAGGAGAAAAGACTCTGGAAGACTGTTTCAGCAACTGAGATTTCCTATTGAAAATTGCCTACCTAATTGTTATTTTTGAGAAACTAGCCGGCCGAGGTGGCCGAGCGGTTATAGGCGCTACAGTCTGGAACCGCGCGACCGCTACGGTCGCAGGTTCGAATCCTGCCTCGGGCATGGATGTGTGTGATGTCCTTAGGTTGGTTAGGTTTAAGTAGTTCTAAGTTCTAGGGGACTGATGACCTTAGCAGTTAAGTCCCATAGTGCTCAGAGCCATTAGAACCATTTGAGAAACTAAGTATTCGTATCACTTCACTTCAAATTAATCAGACAGCTGTTGAATTTTGTAATGAAGAAGTGAAGACATTATTTGATAAATTAAAGCTGTAGCAAATCCGAATGGAAAATGACGTGCTAGATAGTTTCCTGCTCTAGTGTTACTGTTAGAGGGCACAGATAATCCGATACTTCCAATGGAGATAAAAGACGGTCCTCTTCTTCGTCTTGCAACACTCGAAGATCAGTTCGAAAAGTATTTCAGCGACGATTTTTATACGTTTAACTGGATTAAAAATCCATTCAAAAATACCCCTGGCTCATCACGTCTAAATATAAAAGAGCAAGAACAACTTACTGATCTTACTTGTGACACTTCACTGAAAAGTATATTTAATGAAGTGTTGTTGGAGTTTTGGATACGTATTAGCAAGGAATTCCCAAAACTGAGCCGAAATGCAACGAAGATCCTTATTTGTTTTCCAACAAGGTACTTGTGTGAAACTGGGTTTTCAGCTTTGGCAGCTACAACCGTTCAAAACTAAATGTAACGATTTTGGAGTGGCTATTTCTTACATCACGCCTTAAGAAACTGTCTTCTCAAAAGCAATCTCATCCATCACACTGAACTTCTTAATTTAAATTTATGTTGCTCTTGTAGTTCTTGTTTGCTGAATTATATGTATTGTTCACTTGACAATTTTTGAATAAATGAAAATGTGATAAGTAATTTATTACGCATTTTCGTTATAAAAGTTGATGTATTTTTGGTTTCTGTTGCGTAGAATCTTTCTAAATTGATTTTGATGAAACGGAGAATAAGGTAAAGAAAATATTTTTAAAAAATGACTATTTCGATGAATCATATAGGTTGGGGCAGGGCACTGACACTATTTTTCCTTTTGAAGGGGGGCCTAGAGGAAAAAAGTTTGAGAATCAGTGCTCTAGATGCTGGGACCGAATGACATTGATGAATGCAATCTGGCAACGCCTGTTCTCTCCGGAGCCTCCACACACGGACACGATGCTGGAAGTCTGTGGTGCTCCAGCCCTCGTCGCACTGTGAGTGTGGACACATATCTTGCTGCAAACTTCTCTGACTCAACTTGCATTAAGTGGCTGAACGATCCCGCATGGCTGATCCAACAATATGTCTGTCATCTCGGGCACTAGGCGCGTGGGCTGTAAAGATCCTTAACCAATCAATATCGTATTTGCGTGACGGTCCCGACCAACGTGACGAGCAATATCGCAGAACCATAAAACGTAATCTCAATAGCACAAGGTCACGCCGCTCTCAAATTCCTGATACGTGCTACGGGATGTTTCGCCTTCTTACAGTAGATGTAAGATTATGTTCTCACATAAAAGCAACATTCAACTGCGATTTATGAATGAAAATCGAATATATAAACTTTGCCTTTATCCAAAATGTGTTTGGCGTTCCTGTACTTCTGCATACAGGGGATGGACACATATATGGAAACAGTAAAAACACGACACATCACCACGCTTAATACGGTGTGAGAAAACCGTTGCCGTTCAAAGCAGCTTCCACTATTCTCGTAGTGGGTAAGTACAGATCCTGTATGGTCTTCAAGGGAATCTTATACCATTCTTCCTGTGAAACAGTGGCAAGTTCAGGTAACGATGATGGAGGTGTGTAGCGATCAAGGAGCCTTCTCTCCAAAGTAGACCACAGAGACTCAATAATACTGAGACCTGGTGACTGTCGTGGCCAGGTGAGGTGCGACAATTCATCGTCGCGCTCACGGAACCAGTCCTGGACGGTGCAAGCAGTGTGAAGAGGGGCCCTCTCAGCTTGGAACACATCACTATTGGCAAATAAACATTGTACCATGGGATGGACATGATCAGCCAACATAGCCACAAGGCAGTAGTGTGACTTTGCAGAGCACCCATAGGGTCCTCCCAGTACCACGATATGCCTGTCCAAATCCATCACCAAACCACCGCCATGTTTCACTCTTGGGCCGCCAACTCGGCCAGAGGTTGGAAACAGTGTGCAACAAGACTCATACAACTAAATCACTTTCTTCCATTTCTCCATAGTCCACTCAGCAAAGTTTCCAAAAATGGGCATTTGGATCACTGATGAACGATTTTGGGAGTACAAGCTCGACCTACATGTCCCTCCTTTTGAACCTCCTTTCTTGCTGTTTTGGTACTGTGAAGATATTTTGTTCTGCAGAGACTTTTTCAGCCGTCGTCCCCTTACTTTTGGTCACAATGACCGTCTGTCACAATCACTTAACACCCACTTTCGTCCACCTTGTGACTTAGCGGATGACGTTTTTCAGAGTTCCCTGTATGCGGTATAAATCTTCGACCTGATGCCTCTTGAAACACTTCGGCTACCTTAGTTACGGAAGCAACCCCAATATAAGCACCAATAATTTGCCCACGTTCGAATTCACTTAGTTCCGACATAATGCACTCACAATTACACAGAACACTGTTCTGACCACGACTGTTACTGTAATGTACTGAGGACATTGCACAGGTGACATTTACGGAGAAATACAGCAACGCATCTTGGATAGGATTTGCATTTATGTTCTGAAACGTCCCCTTTGGAAAATTATAAATGACTGTGCTGGTAGACCTCTACTTTATTTGATTTTCAAACAGCTGAGCAAAACTGAACGTACTCAGACATTTCTCTCTTTACTTATTCTGACACACAGTATTTTTAGCGCAACGCAATCTGACTTTCAATAATCCCTACAAAAGAATGGCCCTCACTATCAATAACCTATACCTTCCATGAATCACTTACCCCACAAAAAATCTTCGTTACTCGAACAACTGCAATACAGCGAGCGCCAATACTGCCAGCTAAATAAAAGATTCTAACTACTGAAGGCACTAACTACTGATAGGCATAGCTAGCAAATGAAAGATTTTGATAGAGAACAAACACTCTATTTACCTTAATAGTGTTCGAAAGTCATTATATATATATATATATATATATATATATATATATATATATATATATATATATATATAGTTAGTGCCTTCAGTAGTTAGAATCTTTTATTTAGCTGGTATTGGCGCTCGCTGTATTGCAGTTGTTTGAGTAACGATATATATATATATATATATATATATATATATATATATATATATATATATCGTTACTCAAACATATATATATATCGTTACTCAAACAACTGCAATACAGCGAGCGCCAATACCAGCTAAATAAATGATTCTAACTACTGAAGGCACTAACTACTGATAGGCATAGTTAGCAAATGAAAGACTTGATAGCGAACAAACAACTTATTTACCTTAATAGTGTTCGAAAGGTTCATGACATCCAGTCTTACAAATTTCCTTTTTCTGACGGACACACGTCCGGATCGTCCGCTCTCAAAATTCTGCCATCTCTCTCCCCACATCCGCCACTGCTGGTGGCTCACCTCCAACTGCACAACGCTACGCGCTGTTCACATCCAACTGCCCAACACTACAATAGCGAATATTGCAACAATGCCAACCAGCCACAGACTGCACACAGACAGTCACGCCGCTTTCACACTATACGGTTTTGACCGTACGGCAAAAAGCCGTACGGCTGTAGGTGTGAAGAAATGTATGGCGCCTTTCACATTATACGGCGACGGCAAAATGCCGCTGCCGTGCCGTGCTGCAGCCGTGTCTTGCCACTACAACAGACGGTCGCCGTACGGCAAGTTCGACAACAGTGGCCTACGTGACTAAGTGCATGCTTTCACACTGGACGGTTTTGAGCCGTACGGCGTCGACTAGTTCGTTGTAGTGTCGTTTTATTCATTTGTGTTTATTCTTGTTTACTGAAAAGTGTAGAAGAATGGATGAAATTGATACTGAACTTTTGATAACCTTGGTGGAAGTAAGACCTGTTCTGTGGGACAAAACTCTAGATGCGTATAGAGATCGTATTGCTACAAAGAATGCTTGGCGGGAAGTTTGCGTAGCACTGAAGCAAGATTTTGATGAGATGGAAGACAAAGATAAAAATGCGTTTGGTAAGTATTTATTTAATATATTAATATTACATTTAATACGTTTTAAACAGTTTTTATTTAACGTTATAAATTTTATTCTAAAAGTAAATCGTTTGTTTATAAGTAAATTACTGCTACCAGTCACGTTTTTTTTGTTTTGTTTATATTTTGCACGACGCGTTTCGGGAAATAATTCCCATCCTTAAGTGCGTTTTTCTCTAAGTTTTCATCATGTGTGGTGTCTTTTTATGTGTCAGGTCTTGCATTCTGTTTTCTTTACTGTAATTTATAAGAGAAACACGCACAAGACCTCACAAATAAAAAAACACTACACATAATGAAAACTTAGAGAAAAAAACGCACTTGAAGATCGGAATTATTTCCCGAAACGCGTCGTACAAAATATAAACAAAACGATTAAAAACGTGAGTGGTAGCAGTAATTTATTTATAAAGAAAACTATTTACTATACAGTCGCAGGCTTTCACAAACAATCTACAAAAAGGAAAAGGCTTGTTAATTTATATCTTTGACATCTGCCATGACACGCTTCCAGCATTTGTCATAAAATATTTACAAAGAGTGTTCCTTATGGCGTTGGCTGTCAGTCCTCCTCTTATGTTGGCATCTTGGGCTAAGTCTTCCAAACCAGTGAAGGATGTGGTGTCTTCAATTATAAATCCATCTCTCTGACGTACAAAATTGTGTAAAACAATGCAAGCTTTAACCATTTTTACTGCAAAATCTGGATGAACATTTAAAGGTCGGTGAAACAACCGCCACTTATTGGTGAGGATGCCAAAAGCACATTCCACATACCTCCTTGCTCTGCACAAACGGTAATTAAATACACGTTTCTCAACTGTCAAGTTTGTTCCCCCAAAAGGCCGGAGCAAATGCGTGTGTAGGCCAAATGCTGCGTCTCCCACGAAGAAGTAGGGTACTTTTGGACCTTCCGTACCAGGCAGACATTGGACGTCTGGAAATTCCAGGGAATTACTTTCTATTGACTTCCATAAACTGGACCGTCTGAACACTGAAGAGTCACAGTCTTTGCCATAACTTCCTACGTCGACATAAATGAACCTGTAGTTGGAATCCGCTACAGCCATCAGAACCACAGAAAAGTATTCTTTGTAATTGAAGTACATTGATCCGCTATTAAATGGGGCAGTAAGACGGATATGTTTTCCATCCACCGCTCCTAAGCAGTGGGGGAAATTAGCAGTACGTTCAAATCCAGCCGCTATTGATTCCCATACCTCTTTGGTCGGTCTTTGTATACATTCTTCCCGCAGTGATGACCAAATTGCTGTGCATACATCATTAACCACTTTACTTGCTGTAGAAATCCCAATTCTGTACTGGAAATGTAAGTCAGTGAAGGAACAACCGCTTGCCAGATACCTGAACAAAACGAAAAAAAATCAGTGACATTTAGTTTGCAGTGGACATTTTTTGTTACAGTTTTGCTTTTTTCTATACAAAATTAAAATGTTTTCATACAGTTTTGTTTTCTTTTGATGTAGGTATAGAAGTAATACGGAGGTGGACCAATCTACGAGACTCCTTTGTGAAGTCAAACATAAAAATTCAAGCTGCGAAAAAAAGTGGCTCAGCAGCAAAGAAAATGAAAAAGTATGTATATTCTGATCAGCTGCAGTTTCTAAAAAAGCTGTATGATGCTCGAGAGACGGAGGACAGTTTTCAATCGGAACGCACCGCCAGACTGGAAGAAGATATAGAAACGCAGGGCTCCGTCGAAAATACTGAGAATGTTTCTGGGCCATTTGATACAGCACCCACACAACAAACATCCAAAAGCGAGTGCCATACAAACAGAAAACATAGAAAACCTGATGCAATCGAAATGAAAATATTACGAGCTCTGGAAGAAGACAAACCTTGCAGCAAAATGTCATTTTTACTTAGTCTGAAGCCTCATCTGGAAAAATTTGATGAACAGGATTATCTTCAGTTTCAGATGGGAGTCCTCAAAGTTATAGAAAATATATATGAAAGGAGAAATATATTGACAGCTCAACCTCCTCCATTTACCCAGTACACACCTCCCATGCCCTATAATAATAGATTTCAAGCTTATTCTTATTCACCTATGGAAAATGCTGCTCCAATATCCTCTTACCATACGCATCAGATTCGTCCTCCTCCAGCTGCACCAAACCCAACTACTTTTCTCGAACAACCATTACAGACTTCTCAAGGTCGCAGTTCTTATCAACGAATTAATAAAGTGCCACCACCATACCCTTCGCCTTCCACAAGTAGCCATGAAGGCCCACCATCAACAACGCAGTTCTACAACGTTTTTGCAGAGAGCCTGTCGCCACAAAGTGACAGTACAGTCAGTCCTGCTACAAACTCTTTGGTTTCAACTGCTGATATTGATATTGACTTTTCTACTTCATAATCTGAGCGTAATAAAAATGTAAAACACAAATAAATAAGTAAATAAACAGAACTAGTTTTTATGTATTAAATTACCTTAACGTGATAGCCAGCATTTGAACAGGTTGGATGCAATTGCGGAATTGTGTGTTTTGTCGTTGTAACACATCCTTTAGTTTTCTATGTAATTCGTCAAACGAGGTAATAGACATTCGGAAATAGTTAAAGAATTTATTTCCGTCGTTCCTCAAATCTTCAAAGAGTGTATAAAATAAACCCACTTCGTCTCTTCTCTGGTTAATGGGGTGTACCCACAAAAGACGACCTTTTCTTTTGCGGCGACGATGAAGCAACCACAAAGCAACAACTCGTTTACGGTTCATCTTGATACACACATTAAGCAAACTGAATAGACACCAACAACTGGTCACGTCAAAAAGCCGTGTAATGTGAAAGCAACACAGGCACGGCTAAAACTCGTACGGCTTTTTGCCGTACGGTCAAAACCGTATAGTGTGAAAGCGGCGTCAGTGGTTTTCATACAGAGCGCTACGTGGCGTTACCAACATAAAAACCTAAACAGCCTACTTACAGTTCAAGCATCCGTTTCTGGCTATGTTTCTGTACTTTTGTTCAACCCATGCACTTTGTACAGATGTACTGAAATGCCAGTCATTTGCATATCAAAGCTTGTAGTTCACTTCATGTGATTTTAACAAGCAAGACGGATGTATGAACCGCAGCAACTCAGTCGCGAGATGCAGCACCTGGAAAGCGTTCTGAAGAGCAATGACTGCTCCGCCAGTTATAAATGAAGCATAAAAAACACTCTGGGGAGTGACACATAGAAAAAAAGTCGAGTACGGCCTTTCCGTCATACATTCCCAGAGTGACGGATAGATCAGTTTTATGTTACGCAAACACGGCGTAAAGACTATTTATAAACTGACAAAGAACGTCGAAGAGTGTTTCAGATCAGGAAAGGAGTAAAGGGACCACTTGCAATGTGGGAAATATATCGCATACCATGTGCATGTGGAAAAATCCATGTTGGAATGACTGAACGATTAGTCAACACTAGGATCACTGAATACATGCGGCAGTACATGTTGGGGAAGGTGGAGAAATCGGCCGTTTGGGGCACGCGCTGTTTCAGACTGACGACACAGTAAAATTCGGCGACACCGAAGTTCTTGCTGCAAAGAAGAGATATTATACCCGCTTGTTCACAGAAGTTATAAACAAGCATGACAATAGCTTAAGCAGGAAAGAAGAAAGCCAATAGGCGGTTTGTCAATAAGTAGCCACGAAAACCTTAACAATTTTGTACTACGCCTATACGGGGAGTAGATGGTTCAAATGGCTCTGAGCACTATGGGACTTAACTTCCGAGGTCATCAGTCCCCTAGAACTTAGAACTACTTAAACATAACTAACCTAAGGACATCACACACATCCATCTCCGAGGCAGGATTCGAACCTGCGACCGCAGCGGTCTCGCGATTCCAGACTGGAGTGCCTAGAACCGCACGGTCACTCCGGCCGGCGGTGGAGTAGATTTGCAGATTGTTCTGGATTCCCGTACTGCGACGAACTACCGTTGCATGTAGCAAGGAGAGAATCGCAGCGGTAATGACCACGAAAATCTCCTTGGACGTTGGCGCGCCAGTTACATAAAATCTGCAACTGCGAGCTCGACCCCAGTCCATCTCTAGCAGTAGGTGAAGCTTTAACAATGCCAGCCAGTCGTGCTGGTGGAACGTTAGAAAAACCATCAAACAAACGTCGGTCGAAGAACCTGAGACAGAGGCCAATAGGCTGTTTATTAACAAGCGGCCACGAAAACCTTAACAATTTTGTAATACGCCTCTAAGGGGCGTAGATTTGCAGATTGTAACGACGGCTTGAACAAAAAGGGAAGAAGATAACGCAAAGTCCTCTCTCGCCTTTCTCTCGCGATGCCGGTATCAAGGGGCCACATCAAAATTCTTGAAATGTAAGAGCCTAGTCACCGCATCCCAAGCACATCGTACCTACATATACATCTACATCTACATTTATACTCCGCAAGCCACCCAACGGTGTGTGGCGGAGTGCACTTTACGTGCCACTGTCATTACCTCCCTTTCCTGTTCCAGTCGCGTATGGTTCGCGGGAAGAACGATTGTCTGAAAGCCTCCGTCCGCGCTCTAATCTCTCTAATTTTACATTCGTGATCTCCTCGGGAGGTATAAGTAGGGGGAAGCAATATATTCGATACCTCATCCAGAAACGCACCCTCTCGAGACCTGGCGAGTAATCTACACCGCGATGCAGAGCGCCTCTCTTGCAGAGTCTGCCACTTGAGTTTATTAAACATCTCCGTATCGCTATCACGGTTACCAAATAACCCTGTGACGAAACGCGCCGCTCTTCTTTGGATCTTCTCTATCTCCTCCGTCAGACCGATCTGGTACGGATGCCACACTGATGAGCAATACTCAAGTATAGGTCGAACGAGTGTTTTGTAAGCCACCTCCTTTGTTGATGGACTACATTTTTTAAGCACTCTCCCAATGAATCTCAACCTGGTACCCGCCTTACCAACAATTAATTTTATATGATCATTCCACTTCAAATCGTTCCGCACGCATACTCCCAGATATTTTACGGAAGTAACTGCTACCACTGTTTGTTCCGCTATCATATAATCATACAATAAAGGATCCTTCTTTCTATGTATTCGCAATACATTACATTTGTCTATGTTAAGGGACAGTTGCCACTCCCTGCACCAAGTGCCTATCCGCTGCAGATCTTCCTGCATTTCGCTACAATTTTCTAATGCTGCAACTTCTCTGTATACTACAGCATCATCCGCGAAAAGCCGCATGGAACTTCCGACACTATCTACTAGGTCATTCATATATATTGTGAAAAGCAATGGTCCCATAACACTCCCCTGTGGCACGCCAGAGGTTACTTTAACGTCTGTAGACGTCTCTCCATTGATAACAACATGCTGTGTTCTGTTTGCTAAAAGCTCTTCAACCCAGCCACACAGCTGGTCTGATATTCCGTAGGCTCTTACTTTGTTTATCAGGCGACAGTGCGGAACTGTATCGAACGCCTTCCGGAAGTCAAGAAAAATAGCATCTACCTGGGAGCCTGTATCTAATATTTTCTGGGTCTCATGAACAAATAAAGCGAGTTGGGTCTCACACGATCGCTGTTTCCGGAATCCATGTTGATTCCTACATAGTAGATTCTGGGTTTCCAAAAACGACATGATACTCGAGCAAAAAACATGTTCTAAAATTCTACAACAGATCGACGTCAGAGATATAGGTCTATAGTTTTGCGCATCTGCTCGACGACCCTTCTTGAAGACTGGGACTACCTGTGCTCTTTTCCAATCATTTGGAACCCTCCGTTCCTCTAGAGACTTGCGGTACACGGCTGTTAGAAGGGGGGCAAGTTCTTTCGCGTACTCTGTGTACAATCGAATTGGTATCCCGTCAGGTCCAGTGGACTTTCCTCTATTGAGTTATTCCAGTTGCTTTTCTATTCCTTGGACACTTATTTCGATGTCAGCCATTTTTTCGTTTGTGCGAGGATTTAGAGAAGGAACTGCAGTGCGGTCTTCCTCTGTGAAACAGCTTTGGAAAAAGGTGTTTAATATTTCAGCTTTACGCGTGTCATCCTCTGTTTCAATGCCATCATCATCCCGGAGTGTCTGGATATGCTGTTTCGAGCCACCTATGTTATAATAAAACGAGCTGTGCTTCGTGAGCGAATTCATGCAAACACGGAGATACCTGACAATAACGGATGAGAAAGGTTTTGCTATTTGCTATCAACTACACTACCGGCCATTAAAATTGCTACACCAAGAAGAAATGCAGATGGTAAACGGGTATTCATTGGACAAACATATTATACTAGAACTGACATGTGATTACATTTTCACGCAATTTGGGTGCATACATCCTGAGAAATCAGTACCCAGAACAACCACCTCTGGCCGTAATAACGGCCTTGATACGCCTGGGCATTGAGTCAAACAGAGCTTGGATGGTGTGTACAGGTACAGCTGCCCATGCAGCTTCAACGCGATGCCACAGTTCATATTCTATGGCGTATTGTGACCAGCCAGTTGCTCGGCCACCATTGACCAGACGTTTTCAATTGGTGAGAGATCTGGAGAATGTGCTGGCCAGGGCAGCAGTCGAACACTTTCTGTATCCAGAAAGGCCCGTACAGGACCTGCAACATGCGGTCGTGCATTATCCTGCTGAAATGTAGGGTTTCGCAGGGATCGAATGTAGGGTAGAGCCATGGGTCGTAACACATCTCAAATGTAACTTCCACTGTTCAAAATGCTGTCAATGCGAACAAGAGGTGACCGAGACGTATAACCAATGATATACCCCATACCATTATGCCGGCTGATACGCCAGTACCGCGATGACGATTACACGCTTCCAATGTGTGTTCACCGCGATGTCGCCAAACACGGATGCGACAATCATGATGCTGTAAACAGAACATGGATTCATCCGAGAAAATGACGTTTTGCCATTCGTGCACCCCGGTTCGTCGTTGAGTACACCATCGCAGGCGCTTCTGTCTGTGATGCACAACGTCAAGGGTAACCGCAGCCATGGTCTCCGAGCTGATAGTCCACGCTGCTGCAAATGTCGTCGAACTGTTCGTGCAGATGGTTGTTGTCTTGCAAACGTCCCCATCTGTTGACTTAGGGATCGAGACGTGGCTGCACGATCCGTTACAGCCATGCCGATAAGATGCCTGTCATCTCGACTGCTAGTGATACGAGGCCGTTGGGATCCAGCACGGTGTTCCGTATTACCCTCCTGAACCCACCGATTCCATATTCTGCTAACAGTCATTGGATCTCGACGAACGCGAGCAGCAATGTCGCGATACGATAAAACGCAATCGCGATAGGCTACAATCCGACCTTTATCAAAGTCGGAAACGTAATGGTACGCATTTCTCCTCCTTACACGAGGCATCACAACAACGTTTCACCAGGCAACGCCGGTCAACTGCTGTTTATATATGAGAAATCGGTTGGAAAATTTCCTCATGCCATGTCAGTACGTTGTAGGTGTCGCCACCGGCGCCAACCTTGTGTGAATGCTCTGAAAAGCTAATCATTTGCATATCACAGCATCTTCTTCCTGTCGGTTAAATTTCGCGTCTGTAGCATGTCATCTTCGTGGTGTAGCAATTTTAATGGCCTGTAGTGTAAGTGGCAGCATGCATCGAGACGACTGAGACTAGGTCAACGGCATCATTCAGAGGAGTATGCAGAACGAACTCCACTGCTGCACCGAGCGACAGAAGAAAGTTTACAAGATGCAGGAAGCAGATTGACAAGGCGATATCCGACATGTCACGCATAGTGGTCAACCTCAGTGAACGACAGTTGACCAAAGAGTAACACCTTGTCTTTTAAAAAGGAGGGATTTTCGCTATTATCACCTATGGAGGACATCATTTCTAATACCGAAGCGGCCACTTGAACCCATCCTTGTGAAAGAGCTGAGGAAACATCCATTGGAACCGCCATGACCCTGCACCGAGCGAAACCACCAGCCTGCAAGCTGAAGAAAGAAGAGTATCAGACTACCGACAGTCTTGACGCCGACAAGAGTATTGGTACTACCTGCTGATAAAGGAAATGCGATAGTCGTAATGAAGACCGAAGATTATGAGCAGAAGATCTGGGACCTCTTAGATCTGATGAGGCACTCAAAAATAAGCGCAGATCCGACACAGCGGATCACACGGAATACGAATCGGTGACTCAAGGCGTCTTCTCTCTCGGTGGATATGCAGAGGAACCTGCGGAACGCAGAAGCTCTACCACCTCTGATGTATGGATTACCAAAGGTACATATCAATAATATTCCATTAAGAGCTTCGAGCTCACCGACGTATGAACTGGCGAAACGCTTGACCTCTCTGCTCCAGTCGCACATGGGAAAAACTGACACATACATGAAGGACTCGGGACATTTCACTGCGAAGCTGAAAAAATTAAAACTTGTACCAAACGACATACTGGTCAGCTCTGATGTTGTTTCTTTGTTTACCAAAGTGCCAGCCCGTGATTCTCTGGAGTATATCTGTCCCATTTTCCTACAAGACATCACCAAGCGCTCTTTCATGCATGTCTCATCACGAGCTATTTCACGTGGAATGGCAAGTTCGACGAATAGCCGTAAGCGACGCCATAGGTAGTCCACTTAGTCCAGTGATAGACAACTTCTTCATGGAAGAGTTCAAAGCTCAGGAGCTAGACTTGGCGCCTCGTAAACCTAAAGGTCGACCAGCATACGTGTAATCAAATAGGCAGTGACCTTTCTCAAAGGAACCACTCACCTTAATTACTTCAAGGAAACGTAAATCTAATTGGTGGGACAGGGATTTGAAAAAAGTTCCTCCAGAATACGCCCCTTCTCTCTTTCATTCATAATGAGCGAAGTAGAAGTAGGGCTACGCATGTTCTTCAGAGTTAGTGCCAGCCAATTGATTTTCCTTCCAAGGGCAAAAACTGACTTCTTCTGTCCCATTCTCCCATTTCCCTTCTAATACCTCCCAATAAATGGAGACTGACATAACTCTCCCTTTCCATTATAGACTGTAACGTTATTTCCCGACTTTTGCAGGTGAGGTGTCGTGGGGCTGTGATGTTCCAGCCACTACTTCTCGTGTTACTGCTTCTTCCGGGACCTGTGCGCTACTGTGCAGCCAAGTACCACGTGGCGCACACTCTGCGTATCGGTACGTACTGTCCGCGGTATTCAGCTTTGTCACCTTTAACGTAGCAAACCACTACTCAAAACCCGCATAGAGTGTGCCTTTACAATATTGTATACTTAATGTTATCTTTGATGAAATCACAGAAAATATTTTGTACTGTTAACTACACTCCTGGAAATGGAAAAAAGAACACATTGACACCGGTGTGTCAGACCCACCATACTTGCTCCGGACACTGCGAGAGGGCTGTACAAGCAATGATCACACGCACGGCACAGCGGACACACCAGGAACCGCGGTGTTGGCCGTCGAATGGCGCTAGCTGCGCAGCATTTGTGCACCGCCGCCGTCAGTGTCAGCCAGTTTGCCGTGGCATACGGAGCTCCATCGCAGTCTTTAACACTGGTAGCATGCCGCGACAGCGTGGATGTGAACCGTATGTGCAGTTGACGGACTTTGAGCGAGGGCGTATAGTGGGCATGCGGGAGGCCGGGTGGACGTACCGCCGAATTGCTCAACACGTGGGGCGTGAGGTCTCCACAGTACACCGATGTTGTCGCCAGTGGTCGGCGGAAGGTGCACGTGCCCGTCGACCTGGGACCGGACCGCAGCGACGCACGGATGCACGCCAAGACCGTAGGATCCTACGCAGTGCCGTAGGGGACCGCACCGCCACTTCCCAGCAAATTAGGGACACTGTTGCTCCTGGGGTATCGGCGAGGACCATTCGCAACCGTCTCCATGAAGCTGGGCTACGGTCCCGCACACCGTTAGGCCGTCTTCCGCTCACGCCCCAACATCGTGCAGCCCGCCTCCAGTGGTGTCGCGACAGGCGTGAATGGAGGGACGAATGGAGACGTGTCGTCTTCAGCGATGAGAGTCGCTTCTGCCTTGGTGCCAATGATGGTCGTATGCGTGTTTGGCGCCGTGCAGGTGAGCGCCACAATCAGGACTGCATACGACCGAGGCACACAGGGCCAACACCCGGCATCATGGTGTGGGGAGCGATCTCCTACACTGGCCGTACACCACTGGTGATCGTCGAGGGGACACTGAATAGTGCACGGTACATCCAAACCGTCATCGAACCCATTGTTCTACCATTCCTAGACCGGCAAGGGAACTTGCTGTTCCAACAGGACAATGCACGTCCGCATGTATCCCGTGCCACCCAACGTGCTCTAGAAGGTGTAAGTCAACTACCCTGGCCAGCAAGATCTCCGGATCTGTCCCCCATTGAGCATGTTTGGGACTGGATGAAGCGTCGTCTCACGCGGTCTGCACGTCCAGCACGAACGCTGGTCCAACTGAGGCGCCAGGTGGAAATGGCATGGCAAGCCGTTCCACAGGACTACATCCAGCATCTCTACGATCGTCTCCATGGGAGAATAGCAGCCTGCATTGCTGCGAAAGGTGGATATACACTGTACTAGTGCCGACATTGTGCATGCTCTGTTGCCTGTGTCTATGTGCCTGTGGTTCTGTCAGTGTGATCATGTGATGTATCTGACCCCAGGAATGTGTCAATAAAGTTTCCCCTTCCTGGGACAATGAATTCACGGTGTTCTTATTTCAATTTCCAGGAGTGTAGTATCGGCTGTAGTTAGCCATTATTAGAACGACACAAACTATCATACGGTGGTCAATGAGCATCGACATTTCGGTCGTCAGTATAGATCTTTGAGAGACTTCTGTCATAGTCAACATAATAAAAGATACACTATGTGGTCAAAAGTATTCGGACACCTGGCTGAAAATGACCTACAAGTTCGTGGCGCCCTCCATCGGTAACACTGGAGTTCAGTATGGTGTTGCCCCATCCTTAACCTTCATGACAGCTTCCACTCTCGCAGGCATACGTTCAATCAGGTGCTGGACGGTTTCTTGGGGAATGGCAGCCCATTCTTCACGGAGTGCTGCGCTGAGGAGAGGTATCGAAGTCGGTCGGTGAGGCCTGGTACGAAGTCGGCGTTCCAAAACATCCCAAAGGTGTTCTATAGGATTTAACTCAGGACTCTGTGCAGGCCAGTCCATTACAAGAATGTTATTGTCGTGTAACTACTCCGCCACAAGCTGTGCTTTATGAACAGGTGCTCGATCGTGTTGAAAGATGCAATCGCCATCCCCGAGCTGCTGTTCAACAGTGGGAAGCAAGAAGGTGCTTGAAACATCAGTGTAGGCCTGTGCTGTGATAGTGCCACGCAAAACAACAAGTAGTGCAAGCCCCCTTCATGAAAAACACGACCACACCATAACACCGCCGCCACCGAATTTTACTGTTGGCACCACACACGCTGGCAGATAACGTTCACTGGGCATTCGCCATACCCACACCCTGCCATCGGATCGCCACATTGTGTACCTTGATTCATACCAGCACACAACGATTTTCCACGCACAGTGTGCGTGATGTTGAGGTACTCCAGTGGTGAGAAACATTACCAGATCTGTCCCCTATACTATATGTGTGGTTAACTGAACAATGTCCAAAGTTAAATTAAAATATTTGTCCCACGGTTTTGAAGATACGGTTATGGTCTTCCTGGCGAACTGAAACTGTGTGCATGACCGAGACCCGAACTCGCGATCCTTTCCTTTTACAGGCAAGTGCTCTGTCCACAGAGCTACACAAGTACAGTCTCACGACCTACCCTCACAGCTTTACTTCCACCAATACCTCATTCCCTACCCTCCAGACTTCATAGAAGTTCTCCGGCGAAACTTTCAAGACTAGCACTACATCTACATCTACGTAATTACTCTGCTGTTCACAATAATTTGCCTGACAGAACGTTCAATGAACCACCTTCAAGCTGTCTCTCTACCGTTCCACTCTCGAACGGCACGCGCGAAAAACGAGCACTTAAATTTTTCTTTGCGAGCCCTGATTTCTCTTATTTTATCGTGAAGATCATTTCTCCCTACGTAGATTGGTTCCAACAAAATGTTTTCGCAATCGAAGGAGAAAACTGGTGATTGAAATGTCATGACAAGATCCCGTCGCAACATAAAACACCTTTGTTTTTATGATTGCCACTCCATTTCACGTATCATGTCTGTAACACTATCTGCCCTATTTGGCGATAATACAAAATAAGCTGCCCTTCTTTGTACTTTTTCGATGTCACCCGTCAGTCCCACCTGATGCGGATCCCACACGGCACAGCAATACTCCAGAATAGGGCGGACAAGCGTGGTGTAAGCAGTCTCTTTAGTAGACCTGTTGCACCTTCTAAGTGTTCTGCCAATGAATCACAGTCTTTGGTTTGCTCTACCCACAATATTATTTATTTGATCGATCCAGTTTAGGTTATTTGTAATTGTAATCCCTAAGTATTTAGTTGAATTTACAGCCTTCAGATTTGTGTGACTTATCACGTAATCGAAATTTAGCTGATTTCTTTTAGTATTCATGTGAATAACTTCACACTTTTCCTTATTTAGGGTCAATTGCCACTTATCACACCATACAGATATCTTGTCTAAATCATTTTGCAAGTCGTTTTGATCATCTGATGACTTTACAAGACGGTAAATGACAGAATCATCTGCAAACAACCTAAGACGGCTGCTCAGATTGTCTCCTATGTCGTTAATATAGATCAGGAACAATAGAGGGCCTATAACATTTCCTTGGGGAACGCATGATGTTACTTCTGTTTTGCTCGATGATTTTCAGTCTATTACAACGAACTGTGACCTTTCTGACAGGAAATTTCCTGTCACACAACTGAGGCGATATTCCGTAGGCACGCAGTTTGGTTAGAAGATGCTTGTGAAGAACGGTGTCGAAAGCCTTCTGGAAATCTAAAATTATGGAATCAATTTCACATCCCCTGTCGATAGCACTCATTACTTCATGAGTGTAAAGAGCTAGTTGCGTTTCACAAGAACCATATTTTCTGGAAGCGTGCTGACTATGTGTCAATAAATCGTTTTCTTCGAGGTGCTTCATAATATTCGAATTCAGTATATGTTCCAAAACCCTACTGCAAATCGACGTTAGTGATATAGGCCTGTAATTCGGCAGATTACTCCTACTTCCCTTTTTGGGTATTGGTGTGACTTGAGCAATTTTCCAGTCTTTAGGCACGGATCTTTCTGTGAGCGAGTGGTTGTATATAACTGCTAAATATGGAGCACTCCTGCAAGAAAGGATCTGCGGAGACGTGGCTTATGCACAACGCTTGCTCCGTTGCAGGCTGAAAACTTCATTACGTTGATGAGCACCAGGACAGATTTTCCGAATCTAGGCTGCCTCCAAGCGCACAATCTCTTATTGATCATGACATCTTATACACCACGTTATCATGACGAATTCTTAGATTTCTTTCGCATCACATCGTGATAGTAACAACGTAATTGCCCCGAATGTGATGGGACAGACATTTGTACGGTTCCGCTATCGACCATCTAGATTTCAGCGCCAGCACAAGGCGCTGTCAGTGCCCGTTTATCGCGGTGTAAGTGTAATGACGTGTAGTGGAAAGTTTTGCTGAAGACGTCAGGGCAGACGCAGGGCTTCGGAGGCGCATAGAGGCCGGCCATTTCCGGCAGGAAGCGGCAGCCGTCATTGTATCGCGGTGGCGCGTGGCCAGACCAGAAATACCGGCCGCGGTCTCACAAAGCGATGTTCGCACCAGCGACGGAATTAGAAGCGGCCGGAGCCTCCAGCGACACTCGTTGCGCTGATGCGTGTCGGCTGCGGCCGCTTCCCACCGTTGCTCCAAATTCTATTTCCGTCTGTTGTCTTAAGGGCTGGGCGAACCTAACAGCAATTCGGAATTCACTGAAACTCGCAAGCCATGACTTGCGCTATGGTGCGACACACTAGTAGACTCTAAGGTCAAATCGATTCTGCGGTTTCTTGCCTTAAACCTCTCTAGTCGACCACCTTTCCTGTTTCATTGTCGCAGACCGCAACATTATTTCGGACCCAACAAAGCAACACCTCATAAAGTTAGGTACGGCGTACATGACTATTTAAAGAAATGTCGACCTTATGTATCACAGACACTGAGGATTTTATTAAATTTGAGTGATCACAAGCAAGAAGGGAGTGAGGATAGCGTTTAGCGTCACGTCAACGCCTAGGTCATTAGAGCCGACCCACAAGAAGTATGGGGAATTAAATCGGCCATGGCCTTACAAAATAACCATCGCAGCTTCACCTTGAAGTGATGTTGGGGAACCACGAAATACAAACATTACGTTGACGAGTCAAACATAAACACTAGCTTCTCAATTGCGTCTTGGACCGTTACAGCAGCGATCCTGCGTGTCATGGATCTGACATGTCCTTGATAGGTTTCCGGTGGTGTCTACGCACCGGTCACTCAATTCCCTTAAAATGCTGGCCGGTGGTTTGTAGACGCTGAGCTGTGGCTCGATATCGTCCTAAATGTTTTCTATCTTGTTCAGATCAGGTGAATGTAGTGGACGAGACAGCAACGTCAGTTCATTGCGGCGTTCCTCAAATCACTGCAGCACGGTTGTCGCCTTATGACACGGACTGTTATGCTGGTGGGAGATGGCTTCGGCGTCGGGGACAAATCAAGCAAGAAGGGACACAGGAGATCTGCAATTATTGTCACGTAGTCCACAGGTGTCATGCGGCCTTCGGTTACTACCAAAGTTCCCGATGAAGCCCAGGTGAATGTCCGCCATTGCATAATACTGCCCCCAGCGGCCTGTGTCCATTAGGTGGTACCTGAAGACTGGAAAGTTGCACAGGTTACACCAGTACTCAAGAATGGAAATGCGAGTAATCCGCTGAATTACAGACCCATATCACTAACGTTGATTTTCAGCAGGATTGCTTTCGAACAACATGAATTACCTCAAGGAGCCAACACGGATTCTGGCGAAACACAACCAGCTCTTTATTCGTACGAAGTAATGAGTGCTACCAACAGGGGATGTCAAACTGATTCCATATTTTCGTATTTCCAGATGGCTTTTGACACTCTTCCTCACAAGCGACTTCTAACCAAGTTGTGTGCCTACGGAGTATCGTGGCTCTGAGCACTACGAGACTTAAACTTCTAAGGTCATCAGTCCCCTAGAACTACTTAAACCTAACTAACATAAGGACATCACACACATCCATGCCCGAGACAGGGTTAGAACCTGCGACCGAAGCGGTCGCGCGGTTCCAGACTGTACCGGCCAGAACCGCTCGGCCACCACGGCCAGCCTACGGAGATCGTCTCGGCTGTCAGACTGGATTTAGTGTTTTCCTGTCAGAAAGGTCACAGTTCGTAGCAACCAGCGCAAAGTCATCGAATAAACCGGAAGTAATATCTGGCATTCCCCAAGGAAGTGCTGTAGGCCCTCTGCCGTTGTTGATTTATATAAACGATTTAGGGGACTGAGCGCCCCTCTTAGATAGTTGGCAGATGATGCTGTAATTTACCGCCTGGTAAAGTCATCACATCAACAAAACCAATTGCAAAATGATTTAGACAAGATACAGTATCTGTAAGGCGCGAAAAGTGCTAATTGATTCTAAACAAAGAAAAGTATGAAGTCATTTATATGAGTACGAAAAAGCATCCGTTAATTTTCGGTTACGCGATAAGTCGCAAGAAACTAAAGGCTGTGAATTCAGCTAAATACTTACGGATTACATCTACGAATAGCTTAACTTGAAAAGACTACATAACTTAACTTGTGAGGAAAGCGAACTAAAGACTGCGAACTATTGACAGAACACTTAGAAAATGCAATACATCTGTTAAAGAGACTGTCTACACTACACATGTTCATCCTCTTCTGGAGTATTGCTGCGTGTTGTGGGATCCGTAACTGATAGGATTGATGGAGGAGATCGAAGAAGTTCAAAGAAGGACAGCTTATTTTGTATTATCGTGAACTAGTGGAGAATGTGCCACTGATATGATATGCGAATTGGACTGGCAATCACTAAAACAAAGTTGTTTTTCATTGCGAGGGAGAAATGATGATCGTAGTAGAATAAGAGAAATCAGAGCTCGCAGAGAAAGATTTAAGTATTCGTTTCTCCTGCGCGCTGTTGGAGAGTGGAAAGGTAGAGAAGTAGCTTGAAGGTGGTTTGACAGCCGCTCTGTCAGGCACTTAATTGTCATGTAGGTGTAGATGTAGATGTTTCGAGCACCGATTCGCTTGGATGACACTACCATCGACGTGGTGTAACAAGAAACGTGATTCGTCCGACCAGGCGAAATGTTCCCGTTATCGACGGTCCAGTCTCAATGCCCTCGTGTCCACTCCATTCATAAGTGACGATATCTTATGGATCAATATGCAAGAGGGGGACAAGGTTAGTGTTTAACGTCCCATCAACAATGGGGTCATCAGAGACGGGGCTCAACATGGGGATATTTATGCATTGTCTGCTGCAGCGCCCCATGTACCGTATAGCGTGGGTTGAACAGTACGGCCCTAAACACTTGTGCCTCCATCAGTAATGCACTCTGCCGTCAGATCTGCCACAGAGCGCCTCCTGCACTACTATATAGGGCGGGTAAGCCTTCGACATCCGCATTTTGTAATGAGGTGTGGACTTTTGACACTCTCTCGCCTGCTCGCGATTTCACCTTCACTCACTTTCCACAGAGGCTCACAACGCGTGAATACTCTGCCCATCTTCGCCATTTCCGAAATTCTTGTCCCCAGAAGATGGGCCATAACTGTCCTGTCCTTTGTCAAAGTCGTTTATGTCAATGGAGTTCCCTGTTTACAATCATTCCCCATTAGTCTCTGTTGGCTTATGTACTTTCATTACGGCGTCACGGCGTATGTGTGTGGATGTTATTTTGACGAGTTGCGCAAGAGATTGATCTGACAAGTACCCTTTGCCTCCTACAAGAAGCAATTTACACCCCACACTACTACAGAAGTCAGACAGACGCTCCAACGTATCAAAAAGAAATGCCTGCAAAACTTTCAGCAATAAATATCTTCTGGAGTCGTCCGCTGTAAGTTAAAGACACAAAAATATTCTATCTTCTTACGTAAATAGTAGGATACTTGGGCACAGGAGTGTTGCTAGTTAGTGTGAGAAAAACATTAAATGAACGGAAAATATTATTTATTGCAAAATCTGAGAAAATCAAGTGAAACTTTTATTTATAAACTGATACACAAATATCCGGGTTCTTTTCGGAATAGGAGGTTACCTCTTATGAATAGGATTCCTGTTAATGAAATTTATATACAAAGTGTGGGAAAAGCTCTTTTATCCCTTTTCTTTAAGAATGTTATTTACTCGGCAGAATGGCTGAGAGCCACACCTACTCAACTTGAATAATTATCCGATTAGATTTTTCTAAGTACGGTCGAGGTTGTCGCGTGAGAAATGTAATGGCGTGACATGAATGAAGTATGTTATTTCTAATGGAGGAAAGATGGGTCTCGTCTATGCTGTAGCGCACAATACCATGAGCTGCATTGTTCGCCGCTGAAAAATAACAAAACTATATCTTTCTGTCTGGATTGACCTTCACCAATCGAACTCTCACTACGCCTTGATGAAGTCAACTACTCCTATCCGCCCCTGGTCTAACTATTGGCGTGGTACACCAGTCAGATAACCAGTCCACCGCGATGCCACTCAATGTTCGCTCGCAGGCTCTAACTAATACTCTCTCTGTGTTCGCAACGCATATTAAGTGTTGTGGCCAACACAGTGAACAAACGCTTAATCGTGAGCGGCTCAATATAGAAGTATCACTCTGATTTACTAGCGACAGAGGTGCTCTCTCACTGCAGTACTGAATATGTTCCTCGCTCTCTGCGTACATGCATGAACACACTCGCTCCTGCTATGCGTTCCCACTTCAAGAGCATCACCAGAACGACCTCTCTCCAAGCAAAAAGCGAAAGGGTATATCATCCGCTGTCTTTCCCTCACTCCTCCGGCTCTTTGCGTCAGAAATAGTCCGCCAATCAGCGTTACTCTTACAAACGGGAGAAAGGCGTTTAAGCCGACCAATCCAGAAATATATAGCATCTGCGTTAGGCATTTACTGTCCATCTGTGAGAACTCTGAAACTGTGCACTAGGTCCATCAAAAAATGTGTATGCTGGGGCTTTCCAAAACAGTACAGCAGGTTTTGCTTTTAAGGTGAACATGCAGGCCATTATCCCTTTTCTCTGTCAAAAACCTGTTTTGGTCCCGGGACGGCACAGATGCGTGCTAACTCACCCTCCTACGAACTTGCCAGTGGGCTGGTTGCCTCCACCACCTTACAACAGGGCCACAACTCCACCGTCAATATGCAATATCGCAGTGGCAGTGGTCATAATGTTTCGGCTCTGCAATGTAAGCAGGCCCCAAGCAAGTTATTAACTATCATCCTTTGGAATACGAGTCCTGTGTCTGGTCACAGCGCCAACTCGACCATTGACGGAAGTACAAGAAATCTTGTCTCTATACGGGGTCTCCCAGGAGCAATGGTTAATATTCAGTGATAAGAGAAGAACGATCATACGAAACAAAAAAGTCTAGTAAATATGGTCTCTAAACTCATACCTTCGCTACTGTGAAACACATCTCTCCTATTGAACATGTGTTCACAGCTCTTAAGTTGCGAAATTTAGTCCCCGTATTTACCAGACAATTTTTTCTTGGTTAGGTCCATAATACCTCCTCCCTAAACATAAAACAAAAGATTTTGCAGTAGAAAAGATTTATTTCAAAATATCGAAGATGAAGATGTAGCTCATACCTCTTAAGGTATAATTTGGGAGCCCATGTTTAATGGACCTCTTTGCTTCGAATGATGGTTCTTGTCATGTCACTGAACATTCACCATTCATCCTTGAACACCCTGTATTATGCTACAGACAAAAATCTGAATTTTTAGATCAACGTGATTTTAGGATTTGTCCTCTGAAGCAAATATAGTTTGCTACTCTATTGTTACCGGTGTCTCTGTCTGTAGACGTCGACTTTCAAAAGAATTTCCTTTATTTAATGCACACCCCTACGAATTCTTCAAGACTTAGGAGCGGGTGAGACATGATCTACAGACAATTGAGACTAATCTACAAATGTACAAAAAGAACAAAACGGTTCGGAGTATCCAGACAAGCTTCTCCTGAAACATCGATAACATGGAGAAGCAACTTTCTGCAAGATACCAGGACATTTAGGATTCACTGCGAATGAGCGAGGAACGTACGATGAGGCAACGAGCCATTTGCAGTGCAGGGTGCTACCTCACAGAAGAGGGGATGGAGCGTGTCTTAATTGTGACTGAGTGACTGGAGATACAAAAGAGCAAACTTGGCCCTAGTGGAGCGAACGACGAGGCCTTGACAAACATCGTTCCATTCCCTTTGGTGCAGAAAAAAACTTTTTCGTTTCAGAGTCATCATTCTTCTGGTTTGATGACACCTATCGTTTTGTTGTACCGATCTTTTTTCTCTACGTAACTATTGCATTCACTATCCTCTATGTTCTGTTTTGCGTATTCTGTTCTTGTTTTGCTGCCAATTTTTTTCCCTCCTAACTGCTGTTTGGAGAGCCAGATCAACTGATTCTGGATGCCTGATCAGGTGTCCAAATAATCGATACTTTCTTTAAGCAAGCCTATTTCATGGACTCATCTGTACTTTTCAGTAGTCTGTCATGTCGTGCTTTATCTGTCACCTTAAACATTCTTCGACAACAACACGTTTTAAATGCTTCCAGATTTGTCTTCTGTGAATTTTCCAATGGCGCACGCCTGACTTCCGTAAAATACTGTACTGCAGACATATACCTTCAGGAAGTTCCAAATAAATACCTGACATCAATGGAGTTCTTTCACTTAACAAAGCTTCATTCGCCTATATCATTGTGCTTTGTATATATTCCTTGTTTCGGCCCTCCCTGATCTTTAACTTTTATTACTCTCACGTGGGTTTTGTAGATGATGTAGATTATTCGTCTGCCTCTACATTTAACCACAATCTTAAAAGGATTGTGAACATATTATTCAGTTTTATATTGCCAAGGGGGACTCTAGGAGCACAAATTCTAGGCAGGTTTTCAGATTTTTATGCAACCTGTCTTCCATTGCTAAGTGCGATGTCAGAATTGCTTTTCTGGCACATTTACCGTCCCTAAAGCCAAATCGCTCTTCTTACAGTAAGTTCTCAGTATTTCATTCGTTTTTCTGCATATTATTCTCATCAGAAGTTTACAAGTGTAACTTGTCTTTCTAATCGTCCAATAGAGTCCACATATATCTTCACATGTGTTCTTTCTTAATGCGATGATAATACTTTCAGGAAATATGATGGTAAGTCAGATATTGCTGATTCTTCCGCCTTTACTGACAGGAGGAATAAAGTGACCTGAACATATATTAGTTCCTCTGCTAGCTGAATACGGCGCAAGTCTTCGGTCGTTATACTCGATTTTTATCAAAACCTGCGCAATGACTGTGACCAAGCGTAGCACTCAAGACATTTGGATTAACAGTGACAGATGCTAACTCCTAAACCAATATGTTTGAAAAAAAAAGTGAATCAACTGCCTGATGAATATTAAGGCTAGGGTAACACTCTCCTCCGAGGAGAGGAGAGACCTCACCAATTTTCGCGTAACAGTTTTGGTACGTCTTAATTTATTTATCTATGCAGTAACAGATGTGGGCAGGTTACAGTGTGACAACGGTCGACACAGTCTTAAGGTTTTTATGTGTTGTCCGGACTTCCTTCCAGATTGGGCCAGGAGAATATTTTAATGTGTATCAGAGTCGCTTGGCTCCTCTTTCTTTTGATAGCCAGTCTCGCCCATCGAAGATAACGATTCGAAGTATAACACTATGGGTTACTATTAAATTAACAATACACAGATAATGTTACTCCTGGGAAAGGACTTCAATTTGACTGCGGCTGTGTGTAACGGATAAGGTGTCGGACTCAATTTCGTCTCGCGAAAACAAACGAGAATCGAACGAAGTTTTTATTAGTAAAAGGATAAACTGCAATTATGCAAAAGAAAACGGTCGCCAGCCTAATTCGGCAGAAGTGTGCCAAGTACTAACACTGTTCATAAGGAAAGTTAACTATTAAGACTGGTTTTATTTGATACCGAAATTCGGTTTTGCAAATAAGCTAGGAGAGAGCAGCGCAATTTAGCAAGTAATGTACGAGTGGTATGAAATGAACTACATAGGAGGATTATTAATAAGTTTGTCAACAATTGGCGCTCAATAACACTTACATAATAGAGGAGCACAGTAATGATCATTACAAGCATAAGATTTCCTTACTGTGTAACACTATTACGAGGGTCACTCCAAAAGAAATTCACACTACTTTTTTTAAAAATCCATCCTTTATTCTCCATGTTTGAAAGTTTTAGAGTATGTAGATACAAATCCTTTAGGAACAATATTTTCATTTCTCCACATAATTTTCATCCCCCTCAACTGCCTTACGCCATCTTGGAATCAGCGCCTGTATACCCGCACGGTAAAATTCTGGACCAACCTGTTGGAGACACTGTTTGACAGCGTGCACAAAGGAGTCATCATCTTCAAACCTTGTTCCAAGAAAAGAGTCTTTCAGTTTCACAAAGAGATGATAGTCACATGGAGCCAGGTCAGGACTGTAAGGCGGGTGTTTCAGTGTTGTCCATCCGAGTTTTGTGATCGCTTCCATGGTTTTTTGGCTGACATGTGGCCGTGCATTGTCGTGCAACAGCAAAACATCCTGCTTTTGTCGATGTGGTCGAACACGACTCAGTCGAACTTGAAGTTTCTTCAGTGTCGTTACATATGCATCAGAATTTATGATAGTTCCACTTGGCACGATGTCCACAAGCAAGAGTTCTTCGGAATCGAAAAACACCATAGCCATAACTTTTCCAGCAGAAGGTGTGGTTTTGAATTTTTTTTTTCTTTGGTGATTTTGCATGATGTCACTCCATTGAGTGCATCTTCGCCTCTGGTGAAGAATGATGGAACCATGTTTCATCAACTGTCACAATTCTTCCAAGAAATTCATCTCCACCATTCTCGTACTGTTCAAAAGTTCACTGCATACCGTTTTTCATGTTTCTTTGTGAGCCACTGTCAACATCCTGGGAACCCACCTGGCACAAACCTTTTTTAACGCCAACACTTTCAGTATTCTGCAAACACTTCCTTCACCTATCCCAACGTAGCGTGACAATTCGTTCTCGTGATGCGCCTTTCAGCAGTCACCAATTCGTTAACTCTCTGCACATTGTCTGGAGTGTGTGCAGTACAAGGCCTGCCGCTGCGAGGACAATCCTCAATATTGCTGTGCCCGCTTTCATCACACAATCTGCTTGCCCAACGTCTAACTGTACTGCACCATCTCCATACACCTTATTCAACCTCTTGTGGATGTTTCCCACTGTCTCATTTTCACACACAGGAATTCTATGACAGCACGTTGCTTCTGACGAACGTCAAGTGTAGCAGCCATCTTGAAGACATGCTGTGACGGCGCCACTCACGGGAACAGGTCGAACTAAGTTTGTAAACGAGCGGGAAGGATGTAGCTACACACTGTAAAACTTTAACACATGCAGAATGAAAACTGTATTTTTACAAAAATAGTGTATATATATAATTTTTACCGATTATTATTTGCGTTATCCAGCAGCATTTTTTCCTTATACTGCTCTGATCAACCAGAACGGTATAACCACCTACCTAAGAACCGATATTTCCACCTTTGGCACAGATAACACTGGCGACGTGTCGTGGCATGGAAGGAATGAGGCCTTGGTAGGTCGCTGGAGGGAGTTGGCACCACATCTGCACACACCAGTCATCTAATTCCCGTAAATTCCGGGGATGGGGCTGATGAGCTCTGACTCCACGTTCAATCACATCCGAGATGTGTTCGATTGGGTTCAGATCTGGCGAGTTGGGGGGTCACCACATCTACTGGAACGTCCCACTGTGTTCCTCAAACCACTCAGTCACAGTCCTGGCCTTGTGATATGGCGCATTATCTTGAAATAAAAGTGTCACTGTGGGAAACATGATCGTTATGGAGGGGCGCGATACTTGTTGGCCGTCATGGTGCCTAGGAACCATGGATGCCCACGTGAATGTTCCCCAGAACATAATGGAGCCGCTGCCAGCTTGCCTCCTTCCTGCAGTACAGGTGTCAAGGAGCTGTTGTGTTGGAAGATGATGGATTCTCACCTTCCCATCGGCGTAATGAAGAAGGTATCAGGAGTTGTCATACCACACAACACTCTGCTACTGCGCCAACATCCAGTGCTGATGGTCACATGCCCATTTCAGTCACAGTTACCAATGTCGTGGTGTTCACATTGGCACATGCATGAGTCGTCGCCTGCGGAGGCCCATCGTTAAGAGTGTTCGGTGCATTGTGTGCTCAGACACCCACGTACTCTGCCCAGCATTGAAGTCTCATGTCAGTTTTGCCATTGTTCACTGCCTGTCCTATTTTACCAGTCTACCCAGCCTATGACGTCCGACATCTGTAATGAGGGGTGGCTGCACTATCCCACGACGTGTGGACATGGTTTCACCACATGTTGAGACACTCACCACAGCTCTCCTCAAACACCTGACAAGTTGTGCAGCTTCCGAAATGCTCGTGCCAAGCCTCCGAGCCATCAAAATCTGCCTTCGGTTAAACTCAAATATATAGCATGCCTTCCCTATTCTACACATGGACAGCACGCTCACTGATTCTATATGCACCGTGCTTATATCTGACTAGCAGTCATTCCTCTTCCAGGTGACGCTGCTATCGCCTGGACGGGTTTATATCGATAGTAGGTCAGTGGTCATACATTCCTTGCTGATCAGTGAGTGTAGCTGGTGGTAAGTTCCTATGGGACCAAATTGCTGAGGTGATCGGTCCCTTGTGTATAGCTCAAATGGGACATTTGATACCTGGATCTAGTGCAACCTGAGTGGTTGCAGATGTTGGCTTATTACACTACAAAAATGTTAGAAGACTGGAAAATGCAGTTCATTAATGCTGTAGTTGTAATATGAAACTGAAATCTGTCTCAACTGTCTATCAGTAGACACAGAACTAGACTGAACCTTTTAGGCATAACACATAATGAGAAATACCTTTAAACATATATATGAAAATGTAAATACTGTTACTCCCAAACATGCACAATAATTAATTGTTCTTAAACTGGCCCTTCAAGTCTACTAGCCAGTAACTATTATGAATTATCATAGTTTTTGTAGATAAATGTGATAGTGTATTGAGATTCCAATAAGAACAATCTACAAGCTGAATACTTTAAATATTTTCTTGGCAGTTATGCTTCAGTAAAACTTTAACTATAAATTTGGAAAAATACTTGAAGTACTTCAAAAACTAGGCTCACTGAATTAGTGTTATATTTACTTCCACAAAAGTTATAATAATTTATTAAGCAAGATAAATACAGAGTGCTTCAAAAAGAATCATCCAACTTGGCACGTATATATTTCTGAAACTAATTAATATATACAATGAATTTTGCCTTTTGATGAACGGGAAACCCAAAAAAGTTTTTTTCATACCTTTACATAGGTGTTCAACATGCCCCGCTTGAGATGCACGGCATATGTCAATGCAGTATTCAAATTGTTCCCACACTGCAGCGAGCATATCTTGAGTTAGTTTCCACAGCTGCTGTTATGCGATGTCTCGGTTCATTCATTGTTGTTGGTAACGGAGGCACATAAACAGTATTTTTTTGTAAATCCCCACAAGAAGTAATCACATACAGTCAGGTCCGGTGACCTTAGAAGCCAGTTTTGTGATGCTGAATCATTTGGACCAGTGCGACCGATCCATCGTTCAGTAATCCTTTGATTTAAAAATTCCCGCACTTCCAGATGCCAGTGTGGCAGTGCCCCATCCTGTTAGTAAATGAAGTCGTCCGAATCAGTGTCCAACTGTGGGAAAAGAAAGTTCTCAAGGATATCAAGACTCCTGTAACAGTGTCCTTGGCAAAGAAAAATGGACCACACAGCTTTCCCGTGAAAGTGCATAAAATATATTAAAATTTGGAGAGTCTCTCTCATGTTGTACAACTTCATGTGGTTGTTCCGTAACCCATATTCTCATATTACGACGGTTCACCTTTCCTTTTAAATGGAATGTTGCCTCGTCACTAAACACGAAGCGTGGAAGAAAATTGTCATCTTCCATCTTGCCAAGAACGAAACTGCGGAGCTCCTCACGTTGTACTTTGTCACTTCACGAAGAGCCTGCAGTAGCTGAATTTTGTATGGTTTCATGTGCAAACGTCGACGGACATCGGGAGCATGCTGAGCTGTCGAGCTTCACGACGAACGGATTTTTGCGGACTCCTTGTGAAACTATGGCGGATGCGTTCGACGTCTGTCAGACACTCGGGCACGGCCCGGCGATTTGTCTTTACACAAACAATCTGTTTCTCGAAACTGTTCATGCCATCGTCTAATGCTCTGTACTGTAGGAGGGTCCACACCATACTTATGTAAGTAGGCTGTTTACGTTTTTATGTTGGTAACGCCACGTAACGCTCTGTATGAAAATCACTGACTGTGCTGTGTGCAGTCTGTGGCTGGGTGGCATTGTTGGAATATTCGCTATTGTAGTGTTGGGCAGTTGTATATATATATATATATATATATATATATATATATATATATATATATATAATGACTCATGAACACTATTAAGGTAAATACATTGTTTGTTCTCTATCAAAATCTTTCACTTGCTAAGTATGCCTATCAGTAGTTAGTGCCTTCAGTAGTTAGAATCTTTTATTTAGCTGGCAGTATTGGCGCTCGCTGTATTGCAGTAGTTCGAGTAACGAAGATTTTTGTGAGGTAAGTGATTCATGAAAGGTATAGGTTATTGTTAGTCAGGGCCATTCTTTTGTAGGGATTATTGAAAGTCAGATTGCGTTGCGCTAAAAATATTGTGTGTCAGTTTAGTGTTGATCAGAATGAGTAAAGAGAGAAATGTCTGAGTACGTTCAGTTCTGCTCAACTTTTTGAAAATCAAATAACGTAAGGGGTTTACCAGCACAGCCATTTATAATTTTTCTAAGGGGACGTTTCACCTAGTACGAAAGTCACGCTGAACAGTTATTACTGACCCGCTCTGCGCAAAACGTAGAACACAAAACGCTTTGTGTTGTACCTACACCATTTTTACTAAAACTGAAGTGGTTACACACTGATACTACCTAGCGGGAACCATGCAACTCGAGAGTTTCTTTGCTCTTTCTAACAGTACGTTCTTTACGCACATACCTCAAATAACATGATAGTTAATACCTTTTTAAATGGGATGATTCTTTTAGATACACCCTGTACTTTTCAGTTCAATGAAATAGGATACTCGGATTGTTGCAGCACATGGAATAGGACCTTGTCTAGGGAAGTGACTAAGGATAAAATTCGTGTGCCCGGCACAAGGTTTAAAGATCACTAACTTATAAAATACGTAACTGGTGCATGCGGTTATACAGTACTCAGCTGAATCGTGGAGATGAAGTGGTGGCAGTGTCGATCTCCTGTGTCTCTTAGAAAAAAAAGGCGGCGAAAATATCCATGGCTCTTTCTGTGCAACAAGCTTCGAAAACTCTGTCCTTGGCGTCGTACTTTCGTATTTCAGAGCCAAGTAATGAATCAGAATTATGAGCCTAACTTTTTACACACCCGAGGCTATACAAAATAATCTTGCTGCTCTTCTTGCCGCGTTCAGTTCACAAGGTGCGAACACTGCCTGCTAGCCACCGACTCTCTCTTCCCACAAAGGAGCATTTCAGTTTGATCGCCAAAGCCACCTTTTCTGTTCCCGCCACGCAAGTTTCATTTGCTCATGGAATTCCCTCCAAGTTTTACATGATTGCAAACCTGCTTTCCCTATGTATGAACCACTATTACAAGTAAATTCTTAACGTTTCCATTCTTTTACAGAATATTATTTTTAAAATTACATCCATAGATTAATTACATTGACATAAATTAATGTAGATATTGAATAAAACATGTACATAGATGTTGCATAAAAGACCTTGGTGATGCAGAAGTCACATTAAGTAAAAATAGAAAAAGAAGTTAGATAAGACGCATACAGGTATATCGATAAGAGCTCCACGTTTAAGTGATGTTTCGTATTAGGGAAACGTCCATAACACCTCTAACAGTGCTGGGCGAGAAAAAACCTGCAAACACATCCCAACATTATTCACTCCACATAAACATCGATACAAAGACAAAGAACATCATTTCACCACATTCACATAAGAACAACATTAGTTACATTTTGCAAAAACATCTATCAACAAATAAAAATATCTGTGTTACATAGAGCATTGGGTAAAAATGAGTATACCCACATTAGAATGACATGTGTTTATGAGAACAAACAATAGAGAGAAAATGTGGTACAAACTTTTACAGAAATATTATTTAAAATTTGTTCAATATTTGCAGTAGTTTACTGGAAACTTTAAGAAGTCCCTATACTTTGCTTTCAAGAGATAATTTACTTTTCGAATTTTTATCATTTTTAAATTATTACTGAAGATTTTACTTTCATTTAAAGTACAAGTAAAATAAAGGAGTAATTATTATTTTCAACAGATATGCACTTTTGACTGCATTAATTTTTATACAGTTCAAAAAATAACACAATATTGTTTACAATAAGCACAAACTTTTTCATTGCCCCTTCGTTATTTCAGGCAGTACTCCAATACCTTTATTTAAAAACCTTGTTCCACCAGAGAAACACATTGCTGCCCACTGAGATCTATGGCTGTCCATCTGAAACAAACTTTCCTGCTCTATTCACTTAGCAAGAAATTATGCCGCCCATTTCACATATTGGCAGTCCATTTTCTTAAGCTTCTGTCCATTATGCAGTCAGCCTTTTAGTATGTCGTTATACTTTTTTGGTATGTCCATTTCATTGTATACACAGTTACATCGTTAAGAATCTGAAACTTATGTATTAACAAAACTATAAAAGTAAGTCTTCACAACAGTATAACATCTATTACAAAACATGTTTTGTAAAAGTAAACATATTATAATACAGTACATGACATGTTTCAAACAGTGCTCCTATTTTTCTGTTCTGTGGACATAAGGTTTCAAGTCCACTATATTACGAACAACTAAGGGCTTCTTTGATTTTGGGTACATCAGATATTATGCGTTAATGTGAGGAGTTACTTGCATTTCAAACCGGTCATTGTAAATATATTTAAATTTGGAAATTTCGTGATTTAATTCACTAGATTTCTCATAAGTTTTCACGAGTACAAAATCTCGAGCTCTGAACTGGTAACTTTAACGTTTTTATCATGCCTCTTAGCTATAGCTCCCGCTTTTTGCTCCATTCTTTCCCTCACTAATTCCTTTTTCCTGTTCAGCCCCAAGTCTACATAGGGTGAAAATTCTAAGGTCTTTTCTATTATGATTTTACTGTTTAGCTTAATTTCTTCTGGTGAAAGACCCATGGATTCATGGTGTACGACATTCCTGATACTTCAAATTCCGAAACAAACCCGCCCTCTGGCCTATGGTTGTGGTGGCAGTAAGTTCTACATAATTTACCCTGCTCATACGTATAGCGTTCAACCGAACCACTTGCTGGATGTTAGGACGAAATGTATTTTACCTGCACATTGTAATGCTCCATATCCTCTTTCCAAATCTTTGAAATAAGCTGGGGCCCATTATCTGCTGGCACTGATTTAGGTTTTCCTAAGATATTAAACTATTCTACAATCCTTCTGAATACTGCTTCAGCTGTTGCCCTCTTATTAGGGTATAGTTTTATAAATTTTGGAAAATACATCTAATACTACTTAAACATACATACAATGGCCAAAAATTTTCGGGAGAGGGCCGTACAAATCCTCGAACAATAAACCCAGTGTATCTTCCAGTATGTTGTTTTCTAAAAGACCTTGACTTGTTCGATTCTCTACCTTCGATCTTTGGCAAATGTCATACGAATTTGTATGATCGGTTACTTTCTTGGACACATTACTGATTATTGCCATTACACTTGAAAGCTATGCTACACATTTTTTGGTCCACAGAGTCCTAATGCGAGGTGAAAGTAGTCTGTCACCTCAGTCTAAAAATGGCTCTGAGCACTATGGGACTTAACTTCTGAGGTCATCAGTCCCCTAGAACTTAGAACTTCTTAAACCTAACTAACCTAAGGACATCACAAATATCCATGCCCGAGGCAGGATTCAAACCTGCGACCGTAGCGGTCGTGCGGTTCCAGACTGTAGCACCTAGAACAGCTCGGCCACCCCGGCCGGCAATACCTCATTCTCGCACTTAGACAGCCAACATACTTTCCGATCCTCCCTACCCAGATTTTGTCACTGATACAAAGGGCATTTAAAGATCTTCTAATATCCAGCAATTTGAGGATAATTTACACTATCACAATTTTGCTAATGCCTCATGTTTTTACAAATGTATTCAGTTTTCCTTGTCCCAGTGACTTCTTTAATGAACCTCATTTGAGAAGTACCGTCTTCATTATTTTCTTTTGGCACACAGTTTAGATCTTCTGGTTACACACATAAGGCATAGGCTAATGGTAACTGTCAGAGCCTGTGACACAACAGATTTTGTAATCGAAATGTTGAAGGTACGATCCCCAGCGGGTTAATCTGCCCGTTAATAAGTGGCAATTTTCCAGAAATGTTAGTGCTTTATGGTGTGTATGGATAATTATTTTATGCCCCCTTAAATAATTTCGCAATTGTTTCAAACCCCATATGATTGCTAAGGCTTAATTTAGTCAAGTTCCTAGTTACGAAGGATATTCTTTTGTAACATGATTCTTCTATACCAATAGTTTATCGGAAAATTTCAACCTCGATTCCATACGCACTGCTATTAGCACTCATGTGAAAGTGTTCCGTTAATACGGGATGGTGTAAAACGTTATTTCTCCTTAATTACGATTTTAATATTTTGAAGTCATCCTTATATTCTTTAGTCCAAATAAAAGCACTATTCTTTCTCAGTATGTTGTTTAGATCTTTCCCATTTGCAAATATGCTATAAAATCCGCAAAGACCAGGGAAAGCTTTAAGCTGCTTTTTGTTCTTGAGTGAAGGGCATTTTTGAATAGCATTTAATTTTTCTGGGTCCTTACCAATCTTGGAAGTGTTAATGACGTATCCCATAATTTTATCACACTACTTCAGTTTTAATGTCATCCCTCCCCCCTTGAAGAGCCGAGAATATGTAGCAAATCAGAAAAGAGTGCAGAACTTGTTTGTAACTTTGGATGAGCAGCTCATTTGGGCGGCAATTACTGTCGCCAGGTGCCGCAAGACTTCCGCTTACCTCTGCGCTCTAAAAAAGTTTAGGAGCATATTTCCGCAGGATGCGAAACGCAAACTCGTGTAATGCCTCGTTTATCGGACCTCCTCTATTCTGATGTAATTCAGTGCGGCACGAGCAGTGAAAATACTAGGCAGTTAGAACTAACCATGAATACTTGTGTGAGTTACGCCAGCAACATCCATCGATATGACCATGTCTGTGCTTCATACACGCAAATAGCTTGGTTGAGGCCAGAGATGTTACGGGACTTGCACATTCTACGTCTACTTCACCGGCCTCTGAGTGCGCAAGCACCACAGTACCTCGTATCACAGATTAAACTCCTGTCACTTCATCATCGACGAAACACGATGTCCCTCTTATCTAGTATCCTAGGCGTACCCGTTCATAAAACAAGAACTTTCGCAAATTTCTTCGCTGTTGCTGCTGTGCGCCTATGGAGCAAGCTGCCGTTCATCCTGCTCACAATTCAATGCCCTGCTGCTTTTAACCTCCTCAGTCGTGTCGCATACACGCTACATCCAACCTTCATTTTTTTTCTGTGTCAGGCAATTAACTAAACGTGCTGTGCCTGCTTAGAGCGTATATTTTACATTATATTCTCTCTATACGTCACTTGCTTTCGTTTATGCAAGCTCCCTGTAGATTTCAGCGTCTGTTCCAAGAAAGCTGTTTCTCGGAGTTTTAGCGTGGTTCGAGAAATAAAGATAATTACTGTTGAATTTTAGCAGTGTTGAACTAGAACGTGTTTAGAGTATGCTCCGAACGGGTAATAAACCCTGCATTATCGAATAAGTAATCATTTATTTGCTGGTTAACAATACGGCATTTCGATGTAGCACTGGATCTACATTCGGCTACGATCTGTAGGTCCACATTCACGGGAGAGAATACAAGAGGAAGAAGAGGATGAAGAAGAAGAGGAGGAATGTGGTGACAAAGATCACGTACTTCCAGAGAGGAAACACACAAAAACACCAAAGCGTGTGACATCACCAACAGTAAGGATTTTCCATACCATGTATCTACCTGAGATCATAAATGAAACCCAGAAATCTCATTTCAGATATGGGTTGGGTGGATTTAAGGGTTTTACATTTGTTCAGTGCAGTTAATACATGTTCTTGCTTCACAGAAGAAGGGAACGGATTCTGTAATTCTATAAATGATGAACAGCGAGGGCCTTCAAAAGTAAGTTGCGCATGGCATCGCACGCTCGGATCGTGGCGCAACAAGAGTAACGTATTAGTGGAAGAGAGGGCATTTTGTGGGCGTGCTGAAGACATACCTGTGCTGCTGTGTGGGTAAAAAATAGGAGTATCACAATGTGTGAGTTAAAGGGCACGGCAGCTGGAAATATGCTGGAAAGTTGAACTACGCGGAATAGTACAACTGTTGTGGGTAAAACGTGTAAATTGCACCTCGATTCACCGTGAAATTCTGGCGGTGTACGGAACAAATGCAGTGTCGTGTCCAACCGTTGGGAAATGATGGCAACAATTTGACCTTGGCCGCATTGCGTGGGTAATGCTGACCGAAAAGGAAGGCCGTCTACATCAACCCAGAGGACAACGACCATGCTGTCGAGGAACTGATTCGCAGCAATGGCAGGTTTTCCCAGGATGAGGAAGTTCACACAGCGGTTATCCAACGTCTCCGTGATCGAGGAGCGGATTTCCGTCGGCGAGAAACTGAACGATAGGTAACGTTCCGATCACAGTTTGCAGAGACTTGGCGACTGTGCTGAAAAATAGAAACATGTAGACTGCCATCTACAACTAATGCGCTTGCGCGTAGGAGATCTAAAACGCAAGTGCTTAACTTTCAGTCTATAAGATCAAGTGGACACTCTGAATATCAGAATAATATCAACAGATCACAAGAAGCGTTTCCTCCATTAGGGACCCTGATAGGCACGTAGAAATTTAATAAAGGAAACTTAAATATATATATATACTCTACTAATGTCTGAAGTAGTGCTGGAGGGAACTGACATCAAGAATGATGCAGGACTGTCCATAAATCCGTAAGGGTACGACAGGGTGGAGATCTCTTCTGAACAGGACTTTGCATACACCCCAGATATGCTCAATAATGTTCATGTCTGGAGAGTTTGGTGGCCAGGTGAAGTGTTTAAACTCAGAAGAGAGTTCCTGGAGCCAGTCTGTAGCAATTCTGGACGTGGGGGGTGTCGCATTGTCCTGATGGAATTGGCCAAGTCCGTCGGAATGCGCAATGGACATGAATGGACGCAGGTGATTAGACAGGATGCTTACGTATGTGTCACCTGTCAGAGTCGTATCTAGACGTATCAACGGTCACGTATCAATCCAACTGCACACGCTCCACACCATTACACAGCCTCCACCAGCTTAAACACTCCCCTGCTGATATACAGGGTACATGTATTCGTGAGGTTGTCTCCATACCCCATCGTCCATCCAGGCAACACGTTTCCAGTTATCTACAGTCAAATGTCGCTGTTGATGGGCTCAGGCGAGGCATAAATCTTTGTCTCGTGGTATCATCAAGGGCACATGAGTGGGCTTCGGCTCCGAAAGCCCATATCGATGATGTTTCGTTGAATGGTTCGCACGCTGATACTTATTGACGGCCCAACACTGAAATATGCAGCAATTTGCGGAAGGGCTGCACTTAATGTCACGTTGAACGATTCTATTCAGTCGTCGTTGGTCCAGTTCTTGCAAAACCTTTTTCTGGCCGCAGCGATGTCGGAGATTTGATGCTTTACTGGATTCTTGATATTCACGGTACAGTCATGAAATGGTCGTACGGGAAAATACCCACTTCTTCGCTACATGGGAGATGATGTGTCCTATCGCTCGTGCGCCGACTATAACACAAGTTTCAAACTCACATAAATCTTCATAATCTGGCATTGTAACCGATCTTTCGACTGCGTCAGACACTTGTCGTGCGTAGGTGTGGTCGAATGCAGCGCCGTATTCTGCCTGTTTACATATCTCTATATTTGAATACGCGTCCCTATACCAATTTATTTGGCGTGTGCATACACACACACACACACATACACACACACACACACACACACACACACACACACACACAGTAAAAATATGGCAAACCACACCGGTACATATGGGCAGTCCATTACAGGCATGTTATTGCCGTGTAACCACTCCGCCACAGGCCGTGCATTATGCACAGGTGCTCGGTCGTGTTGAAGGATGCAATCCCCATCCCCGAATTGCCCTTCAACAGTGGGAAGAAAGAAGGCGCTTAAAAGATCAATGTAGGCTTGTGCTGTGGTAGTGCTACGCAAAACAACAAGGGGTGCAAGCCTCCTCCATGAAAAACACGACCACACCATAACACCACCGCCTCCAAATTTTTCTGTTGGCACTACACGCGCTGGCAGATGACGTTCACCGGGCATTCGACATACCCACACCCTGACATCGGATCGTCGCATTGTGTACCGTGATTCTTCACTCCACACGACGTTTTTCCATCTTTCAATCGTCCAATGTTTACGCTCGTTACACCAAGCGAGGTATCGCTTGGCATTTACCGGCGTGATGTCTGGCTTGCGAGCCGGCCGCGGTGGTCTCGCGGTTCTAGGCGCGCAGTCCGGAACCGCGCGACTGCTACGGTCGCAGGTTCGAATCCTGCCTCGGGCATGGATGTGTGTGATGTCCTTAGGTTAGTTAGGTTTAAGTAGTTCTAAGTTCTAGGGGACTGATGACCACAGCTGTTAAGTCCCATAGTGCTCAGAGCCATTTGAACCATTTGTGGCTTACGAACATCCACTCGACCATGAAATCCAAGTTTTCTCACCTCCCGCCTAACTGTCGTAGTACTTGCAGAGGATTCTGACGCAGTTTGGAATTCCTATGTGATGGTCTTGACAGACGTCTGCCTATTACACATTACGACCCTCTTCAATTGTCGAAGGTCTCTGTCAGTCAACAGACGAGGTCGGCCTGTGTGCTTTTGTGCTTGAACGTGTCCCTTCACGTTCCACTTCGCTATCACATCGGAAACAGTGGATCTGGGGATGTTTAGGAGTGTGGAAATGTCGCGTACAGACTTATGACACAAGTGACAGCCAATCACCTGACCACATTCGAAGTCCGTGAGTTCCGCAGAGCGCCCCATTCTGCTCTCTGACGATGTCTAATGACTACTGAGGTCGCTAATATGGAATACCTGGCAGTAGGTGGCAGCACAATGCACCTAATATGAAAACTTATGTTTTTGGGGTGTCCGGATACTTTTGATCACATAGTGTATATTTACGCATTTCAGCTCTTAATTTATAAATGAAGTACATCAAATTAATTTCTGAAAACGTGCCGTTACTAGGATGAGAAAGGTATTTAAGTCTTGATGTAGCATGTATCTTTCATGCCCTAAAATTTTGGCGAATCACAACAAATTTTTAAATTTAGTATTTTAGTGTTATTTTGTTCCAGAACAGTGCACTAATCCAGGTACAAACCTTTCATTCATAGACCTAAACCCAGGACAGAGGAGGCTAAAAAGCTGAAGCACTTCCTTCTGTTGGCTTCATAACATTTCCCCAGACATTAGCGTCTGTGGCCAATTTTCCCTCTGTCAAATAGTAAAATCAGTGCTCTTATCATCTCACAGTTGCATTTCCTTCTCTTTCCATTTCTCTGTGTCGCACGCCACTTTCTTTCCACTTTTTTGTGTTACCACGTTCCTCTTTCCCCTACCCCTCTCTTTCACGCATATTGCTAACTAACACTCGCAATTAAAACTTACCTTCCTGTATTTAGTATTTGTTATTGTACTTCTCATGTGCGATTGTAAACTTCCTGTGCATTATTCTATCTGTACTATTGTAATTTTGAACCTCCAAGTGTAGTTTAAAAATTTGAGTGTAATTTATGTCACGTAAAATCTACAGAAAGTTAGATGTAAGAGCGGGCCTGATAGCTCTAATCTTGAAAGTTATATACACACACTTTCATAAAAAACAGAACGCCTTGAACGACTAGAGATAGGACGTTCATATTCACAGGACATGTACTATGTTCTGCAGAAATGATTAACATTTGAACCGTGTCATCCCGCGGGTTCAAGATTAACATCGATATCGTGGCGCAACACCGACTACCGGGAAAATGTGCCTGCAGCTCTCGTTGTCGATATAAATCACAGGTAATGGATCAGTGTGTTTTGAGCAGACACGCAGGATGCCTCACAGACGTATGCGCGAACCTTACCATCAAATCAACGAGTCAGCTTGTGAGAGACAAAGTGTTCCGGCAGTGCGACGGTTGTGTGCCGAATGGTTCACGGGAGACCGCAGAACACGATGAGATGGTTCAAATGGCTCTGAGCACTACGGGACTTAACTTCTGCTCGGCCACCCCGGCCGGCACGATGAGATGGGTCAGGTCTCACTACCTAGACCACTCCCAAAGAAGATCGACACCTCATCCGAATGATACTGCACTACAGATCTGCGTCCTTCTCGGCTCTGGGGCAACAGTGAAACAGTGTAACACATCGCACACTATCAGGGGTGACAGACTGTCGGCATGGATTACGTGCGCGTCGTCCACTTTCCCGCCTAACTTTGATGAATGTGCAGAAACATGCCAGACGGCAATGGTGTATGGAGCGACGTCACTAGCGACGGGAATGGCATCAGATAGTGTTTTCAGATTCATCCAGGTTCTGTTTGTTTGAAAATGATGGCCGCATTTTGGTTCGCCGCAGACAGGGGGAGTGGCATCACAGTGACTGCACCCAAACAAGACACACAGCGCCAATTCAAAGCCTTATGGTGTGGTGTGCTGTTGTGTACAACTACAAATCACAGTTGGTGCGCCGGCCGTTGTGGCCGAGCGGTTCTAGGCGCTTCAGTCCGGAACGGCACTGCTCCTACAGTCGGAGGCTCGAATCCTGCCTCGGGCATGGATGTGCGTGATGTCCTTAGGTTGGTTAGGTTAATGCACACTACTGGCCATTAAAATTGTAACACCAAGAAGAAATGCAGATGATAAACTGGTATTCATTGGACAAATATATTATACTAGAACTGACATGTGATCACATTTTCAAGCAATTTGGTTGCATAGATCCTGAGAAATCAGTACCCAGAACAACCACCTCTGGCCGTAATAACGGCCTTCATACACCTGGGCATTGAGTCAAACAGAGCTTGGATGCCATGCAGCTTCAAAACGATACCACAGTTCATCAAGAGTAGAGGCTGGCGTACTGTGACGAGCCAGTTGCTCGGCCACCGTTGACCAATTTGTGAGAGATGTGGAGAATGTGCTGGCCAGGGCAGCAGTCGAACATGTTCTGTATCCAGAAAGGCCCGTACAGCACCTGCAACATGCGGTCGTGAATTATCTTGCTGAAATGTAGGGTTTCGCAGGGATAGAATGAAGGGTAGAGCCACGGGTCGTAACACATCTGAAATGTAACGTCCACTGTTCAAAGTGCCGTCAATGCGAACAAGATGTGACCGAGACGTGTAACCAATGGCACCCCATACCATCACGCCGGGCGATACGCCAGTATGGCGATGACGAATTCACGCTTCCAATGTGCGTTCAACTACAATTGTAAGTCCAAAGGGTAGATGCCATTACATTGCAGATTAAAGTGGTAAAACTTTGCCTAAGCCGCACTGCATCGAAGTAAGAAGAACATAAAATGTAGACTAGCACAAACACAGAGCATTCCTGTCCAAAAGCATTCTGTTAGTATCAAACAATGGACTTAATATAGGCAAGAAATTTTTCAGGACGGACGTTTGGAATACAGGATTGTATGATTGTGTATCATGTAATGTGGGAAAACCGGAAAAGAAGAGAATCGAAGCACAAGAGAAATGGTGCTGCAGAAGAATGTTAAAAATTAGTTGGACAGATGCGTGAAGGTTAAACACCAAAACTGTAATATGGCTATTCATTATTTCAAGAAAGCACTTTGATATGCCTCTTGCTGGTGGAGGCGCAATGAGAACATAGTCCGCGTCAACAGTGCAAAACAAGTTTATTAAAAATCACATAAACAAAGGCTTCTTCTCAAAGCAAGTTAATTACAAGAACTGTTTTTAGTGGTGCGTGGTAATCACTCATTTTACAGTAACCGACAAAGGAACTATGTGGAAAATACTGAGAAGAAGAAGGATCAGGATGACAGGATACGTGTTAAGAAATCAAGGAATACCTCCATAGTACAAGAGAAATCAGTAAAGAATAAAACTATAGGGGAAGACAGACGTTTGAACACATCCAACAAATAATAACCGAAGAAGTTGGGTACTTGTGTGACTTTGACAGGAAGAGACCGGCGCGGAAAAGGAATTCGTGGCAGGCCACATCAACCAAATCAAAAGACTGATGACTCAAAAACAAAAACCTTAAGGATATTGAGTACGGGATATAGTTTAACAAAATGTAGCAAATTAGTGATCGTACATCAAACATTTATGATATGTAGTGTCACAAGTTTCATAAGAAAGCTAGATATTCTAATAACTGATCTTAATACACTACTGGCCATTAAAATTGCTACACCAAGAAGAAATGCAGATGATAAACGGGTATTCATTGGACAGATATATTATCCTAGAACTGACATGTGATTACATTTTCGCACAATTTGGGTGCATAGATCCTGAGAAATGAGTACCCAGAACAGCCACCTCTGGCCGTAATAACGGCCTTGATACGCCTGGCCACTGAGTCAAACAGAGCTTGGATGGCGTGTACAGGTACAGCTGCCCATGCAGCTTCAACACGATACCACAGTCCATCAAGAGTAGTGACTGGTGTATTTTGACGAGCCAGTTGCTCGGCCACCATTGACCAGACGTTTTCAATTGGTGAGAGATCTGGAGAATGTGCTGGCCAGGGCAGCAGTAGAACATGTTCTGTATCCAGAAAGGCCCGTACAGGACCTGCAACATGCGGCCGTCCATTATCCTGCTGACTTGTAGGGTTTCGCAAGGATCGAATGAAGGGTGGAGCCACGGGTGGTAACACATCTGAAATGTAACGTCCACTGTTCAAAGTGCTGTCAATGCGAACAAGACGTGACCGAGACGTGTAACCAATGGCACCGCATGCCATCACGCCGGGTGATACGCCAGTATGGCGATGACGAATACACGCTTCCAATGTGCGTTCACCGCGATGTCGCCAAACACGGATGCGACCATCATGATGCTGTAAACAGAACTTGGATTCATAAAAAAATGACGTTTTGCCATTCGTGCACCCAGGTTCGTCGCTGAGTAGACCATCACAGGCGCTCCTGTCTGTGATGCAGCGTCAAGGGTAACCGCAGCCATGGTCTCCGAGCTGATAGTCCATGCTGCTGCAAACATCGTTGAACATTTCGTGCAGATGGTTGTTGTCTTGCAAACGTCCCCATCTGTTGACTCAGGGATCGAGACGTGGCTGCACGATCCGTTACAACCATGCGGATAAGATGCCTGTCATCTCGACTGCTAGTGATACGAGTCCGTGGGTATCCAGCACGGCGTTCCGTATTACCCTCCTGAACCCACCGATTCCATATTCTGCTAACAGTCATTGGATCTGGACCAACGCGAGCAGCAATGTCGCGATACGATAAACCGCAATCGCGACAGACTACAATCCGACCTTTATCAAAGTCGGAACCGTGATGGTACGCATTTCTCCTCCTTAGACGAGGCATCACGACAACGTTTCACCAGGCAACGCTGGTCAACTGCTGTTTGAGTATGAGAAATCGGTTGGAGACTTTCCTCATGTCAGCGGGTTGTAGGTGTCGTCACCGGCGCCAACGTTGTGGGAATGGTCCGAAAAGCTAATCATTTGCATATCAGAGCATCTTGTTCCTGTCGGTTAAATTTCGCGTCTGTAGCACGTCATCATCGTGGTGTAGCAGTTTTAATGGCTAGTAGTGCAGTTCTAAGTCTAGGGGACTGATGACCTCACATGTTAAGTCCCATAGTGCTTAGAGCCATTTGAACCACACTTGGTGCGTGTCCAAGGCACTGTGACCAGTGTGACCTAAGTGAATGACATTCTGCGACCCTTAGCCATAACCTTTCTACATAACACCCCAGACGCTATTTTTCAGTAAGACAATGCACGACCACATGTTACCGCACCTTCTTAGTGTCACAGGATGTCAGCCTTTTGCCCTGGCCCACCAGATCACTAGACCTGTCGCCAATCGAAAATGTGTGGGATATGGTGAAACTGCGGGTGCAGCACTGTGACCCATTGCCAACTACCACAGACGAACTTTGGAACCAGGTGAATGCAGCATGGATGGCTATACCACAGGACGCCATTCGCGCCTTATACTCGTCGATGCCATCACACATGGAACAAGATATCAGGGCCCATGCCAGACCCTGTGCCTGCTGCGCAACAGGACACATTCTGAACCCCCATGACTGGAATGTTAATAATTTCGGCAGAATATCCGAGTACTACGACTCACGAACCGTCTTCACAGCTTTACTTCTGCCAGTACCTCGTCTCCTACCTTCCAAACTTCACAGAAGCTCTCCTGCGAACCCTGCAGAACTAGCATGGCTAAGCCATGTCTCCGCAATATCCTTTCTTTCAGGAGTGCTAGTTCTGCAAGGTTCGCAGGAGAGCTTCTGTGAAGTTTGGAAGATAGGAGACGAGGTACTGGCAGAAGTAAAGCTGTGCAGACGGGGCGTGAGTAGTGCTTGCGTAGCTCAGTTGGTGGAGCACTTGCCCGCGAAAGGCAATGTCCCGAGTTCGAGTCTCGTTCCAGCACACAGTTTTAATCTGCCAGGAAGTTTCATATCAGCGCACACTCCGCTGCAGAGTGAAAATCTCATTCTGGAAACATACCCAAGGCTGTGGCTAAGCCATGTCTCCGCAATATCCTCTCTTTCAGGAATGCTAGTTCTGCAAGGTTCGCAGGAGAGCTTGTGTGAAGTTTGGAAGGTAGGAGACGAGATACTGGCAGAAGTAAGGCTGTGAAGAGGGGCGTGAGTCGTGCTTGGGTAGCTCAGTTGGTAGAGCACTTGCCCGCGAAAGACAAAGGTCTCGAGTTCGAGTCTCGGTCCGGCACGCAGTTTTAATCTGCCAGGAAGTTTCATAACAGCGCTGCAGAGTGAAAATCTCATTCTGGATACGAGTATTAGCTTACATACGCTGTGAATATGAACATCCTATCTCTAGTCGTTCGAGGTGTTCTGTTTTTCTGAACATGAGTGTAAATAATAAATAAAAACGTTTGTAGCACTGGTAGTAGTCGGTGTAAAAGACACCCGTTGTGTTTCAGCCGGGCTGTTCGAAGAGGGCTCGCCCCCAGAGTGGGCGTTCGCCTTTCAGTCGGCTGTGGACGCCATCAACCGGCAGACGGCGTCGTGGGCGCCGCAGCGCGTGTTCCGGCCCACGCTGGAGCCCGTCCTCAGGACGCTCAGCCGCGGCGACAGCTTCGGCACAGGCCGCGCAGGTCAGCCTCCCCTTCCGCCCTGACTGCTACAGCTCACCTCCCAGCTTCATTCTCCATGTTGGAGGACTAACCGATTTTTTCCCCACAGCTCAGACTGCGCAGGTCACTTACTGCCGATTTCTGAAAGTATGTTACGAGTTAAGGGCCACCACTGCAAAATTTGCTTTGGAGAGCACAGTAGTTTGCAGAGAATATTGGAATTGTCTTTCTCCAACCACATGCCCGACTCACCGAAGTTCTGTAGTGCTCCTACGGTTTAATATGGAATTCAAACCCTGATGCACCTTTATTTGTCCATCGACACAAAAGATTTCCAGAGGCCACAGTAAGTCATGCAGTCTGAATACCAAAGGTCAGCTGAGCCTTTGATACTTTTGATTCTTATATATGCAACAACTATGCCATAAGTCGGGTGTAGAAAAATATCCGCTACTAGTCACAATAAAAGGTTATTTATCTGTCACACGACCGGTTTCGGGCTTGCGCCCATCCTCAGGTCTTTATACATTCATTTACATGTTTATACTGTTGGAGATCACCGTATAAATACAAAAAAATATTTGGTGGTGATTACACAGATACAAGTGGGACAATTGTAAGTGGTAAGACAGCATTTGACGAAAATATATCTGTACTTACATAAAGATGAAGCACCATTATTACAGTTATGCTGTTTTTACCAAGTAAAACTGAAATATGGACGTGAAAATGACAATAAGTGTGTAACTAAGTGGCAAAACTGTCACCACAGCATAACTGTAATAATGGTGCTTCAGCTTTATGTAAGTACATATATATTTTCGTCAAATGTTGCCTTACCACTTACAATTGTCCCACTTGTATCTGTGTAGTCACCAACAAATAATTTTTTGTATTTATACAGTGATCTCCAACAGTATGAACATGTCAATGAATGTATAAACACCTGAGGATGGGCACAAGCCCGAAACCGGTCGTGTGACAGATAAATAACCTTTTATTGTGACTGGAAACGGATATCTTTGTACACCCGATAAAGGAACAGTCACGGAGTTCGACAGCATCCACTATGGATAAAATTCATTTTATGCCATAAGTACTCGTAATTTTCAAAATAATAAAATCGTTTGTAGAAGGCTTTGTCAACAAGACACATTTTCAGTTTCCTTCTCACTTATATTCCCTTGGTAGAGGCCTTACATTACTGAGTAACATTTTCTTCGCAGCGTAAATTATCCTTTATTCAGCCAAAGTAAATTTCGTGAAAGACGATGAAAGATCATTATTTTGTCAAACATTTTAATTATAAACCTCATTAGAGGTTCGTTCATAGACATCATGGAAGTTGATGAGAATTTGAGTTTAGTTTTTAATTTTCAGCAGCTAAGAAGCATGCCGCGGAATTCAGATAAGGCAGTTACAATCTTGAAGGTAATACCCTCGGAGGATGTCCCAGAACTGCAGGCACAGATGAAGACGACGTGAAAGTACACACATTAATACTCGACAACCGGAGACCAAAGGCGCATGGCACTGACGTTATAGGTATATCAGAAGAAAAGAACGCCATACATTTTTTATGAACAACTGACCGAAAATTTCTGCGAGAAGAAAAGAGTTTGATTGCAGATTAAAAAGTTTCGTTCCGTCAACACAGTGAAAGGCGCTTTCAGAATGGGAAAAAGGAAGATTTTTAAGTATAGAGTGTAGAAACAGGCATCATATTCTTAAGATTTTGTATTCCGCGATTTACACCTGTTCTCACATCTAGGGAAATTTATGGTTGGGAAATGTTTTGGGTGCTATGAACACACAGTGACAGTTGTAGATGGATATTTCGCGTATCTTCTAGAACCGCTCATCAGAGATGGAACTACTCGCTAATGAACCGCTTGACGACATGTTTTGTCCATAAAGAGGAACTACGGAAAATAAGGCAGTTTTTTGACAAATAAAAGGACTGTCAGGCGTTACTCCTTGACGTACACAGTCGCCATCATTCAATAATTCTGGTCACTACCACCGAACTACCGACACTGACTGCTCCACAAGCCATTTTCTTACAGGAGATTGGAAAAATGCTCTTTTAAGCACATTTATCATTTAAAGCTTTTCGTAATAGCGTTAAAGACGCATATGTCGTGTGCCCATCAGCATATATTATCATCAAATAGGAAATGAACAGTGAACGTTAACAACAAGGCAGCTTGTACCCCTGATAACAGGCAGTTACCAAAAATGGTTCAAATGGCTCTGAGCACTATGGGACTCAACTGCTGAGGTCATTAGTCCCCTAGAACTTAGAACTAGTTAAACCTAACTAACCTAAGGACATCACAAACATCCATGCCCGAGGCAGGATTCGAACCTGCGACCGTAGCGGTCTTGCGGTTCCAGACTGCAGCGCCTTTAACCGCACGGCCACTTCGGCAGGCAGTTACCGTCACAAGTAGAATGGCCCCTATCTCTACAGGTATTTTTTAAGGTAATTTTTTTTATAGTTGTCCCCAGCTGTGTAAGAAAATGAGATAGCTTTTTAAAATCGCCCTGTACATTATTTATGTGCTTTCTTCGTTGTACTGCAGTTTTTATGAATACATTCTACTTGATTTACTCTTGTGTTTTGTTCAACCATAGTCACTTCGAAAATTTCAAATAGTGTGCCGCCAGGGGCCATAATGTTGCTAGAGTATCAATACGGGTCGGACAGTGCAGGAAGACTCGAACACCACTGCTGAGCTAGCGTGTTCCTCAGCTGCGTGGCGTTTCTCGCCGTGTATACAGACTAACCAGTTCGCAGCGGCGTGGGGCAGTCGCGTTCAGCGTATGTCCGCATTACAGAGCCTTTTGTGCCGCTCTTGGTGTGGGTGAATGTGCACATCTTCACAGTCTAAACCAAACAGTAGTGACACAGCGTCTCATTTTTGTTATAATATGCGACTGCAGCGCTTCAAGCGGCTAGTAAGCTACACTTCTGAAAACGGTATCGGATGAATACGAACAGCGTCATCTATATTGAATTATAACGTAGTTTTTGCAATGTGGAGCGATTGTAATAACATAAAAGTCGACAATAACTATAAAATGACACCACATTTGCCTTTTCTTTTGTTACTTAAGCACCCTAGGAAGTGTGGAAAGGTACATTACAGAAAAGTTTATTTACGGTTCTCTTGTAACCTACAGATATTTAATGAAGAATCTCGTTTTCTTTTTAAGAACAAAAATGGTGAGTAAACAGTAGAAGACCTGACCTTTTGCAGAAAGACGTCGTATATCTGCTCAACAACGTTAAGTTTTCTTCACTGGACTTCCAGTCAAATGGGTGAATATGGAACGTAGAAAACTTATATTGAATGCAATATCTACTTTATTTCACTTGCCAAGTAAGTCACCACAGCTGTAGCGTTAGGGAAAATCACGCAGATGTGACAATAAAACGTCGAAACTAATCAAACTTTTTCCCACCACAGAAGAAACCAATTCCAGTATTGTTGCTACATATGAGTCACAAACAGCAAAGATCTTCAACACATTGCCTATTGATCCAAAAGCGATTGAAATTACAAAAATATTCGTGCTTTGGAAAGTCGAGTGGAATGCAAGAATATGCGAATCGCTAGACCCAATACGAAATGGTTACGTGTTAAGGGAAGTGCCTATCATAACAACAACAGACAGCAACAGAAACACATTTTCCTCACGCATGAAATATTGTTTATATTCTTTTGATTTCAGCTGTATAAGCTGCAGTTATACACATATTCTAAAGTATTTCTTCATGAATAAGTGGTAGCTTATGGCACTGAATCAGTGAGATTCGGCTGTTTTTGCATTTACTTCACTATCATTCATGTCTATCGATATTTTACTAGTCCTTAGAGCGCAAAAATGTAATAACTATTTCGTTTATTAAGTAGAAAAATAATTAAATCTTTTGGCTGCTTTCTCGCCACTAGGGGCGCTAGTGTTGATTCAGCCGTCAGACAGTAACACCTTTCCCACCACTGTGTATGTTAGACTGTGCACATGATGCTCATACAGTGGTTACATGTTTCTTCATTCAGACTGTCTTCGACTTCAACTCTTCAGTAATAATTTAAGTTTATGACTTAATCTACACACCTGGAAATTGAAATAAGAACACCGTGAATTCATTGTCCCAGGAAGGGGAAACTTTATTGACACATTCCTGGGGTCAGATACATCACATGATCACACTGACAGAACCACAGGCACATAGACACAGGCAACAGAGCATGCACAATGTCGGCACTAGTACAGTGTATATCCACCTTTCGCAGCAATGCAGGCTGCTATTCTCCCATGGAGACGATCGTAGAGATGCTGGATGTAGTCCTGTGGAACGGCTTGCCACGCCATTTCCACCTGGTGCCTCAGTTGGACCAGCGTTCGTGCTGGACGTGCAGACCGCGTGAGACGACGCTTCATCCAGTCCCAAACATGCTCAATGGGGGACAGATCCGGAGATCTTGCTGGCCAGGGTAGTTGACTAACACCTTCTAGAGCACGTTGGGTGGCACGGGATACATGCGGACGTGCATTGTCCTGTTGGAACAGCAAGTTCCCTTGCCGGTCTAGGAATGGTAGAACGATGGGTTCGATGACGGTTTGGATGTACCGTGCACTATTCAGTGTCCCCTCGACGATCACCAGTGGTGTACGGCCAGTGTAGGAGATCTCTCCCCACACCATGATGCCGGGTGTTGGCCCTGTGTGCCTCGGTCGCATGCAGTCCTGATTGTGGCGCTCACCTGCACGGCGCCAAACACGCATACGACCATCATTGGCACCAAGGCAGAAGCGACTCTCATCGCTGAAGACGACACGTCTCCATTCGTCCCTCCATTCACGCCTGTCGCGACACCACTGGAGGCGGGCTGCACGATGTTGGGGCGTGAGCGGAAGACGGCGTAACGGTGTGCGGGACCGTAGCCCAGCTTCATGGAGACGGTTGCGAATGGTCCTCGCCGATACCCCAGGAGCAACAGTGTCCCTAATTTGCTGGGAAGTGGCGGTGCGGTCCCCTACGGCACTGCGTAGGATCCTACGGTCTTGGCGTGCATCCGTGCGTCGCTGCGGTCCGGTCCCAGGTCGACGGGCACGTGCACCTTCCGCCGACCACTGGCGACAACATCGATGTACTGTGGAGACCTCACGCCCCACGTGTTGAGCAATTCGGCGGTACGTCCACCCGGCCTCCCGCATGCCCACTATACGCCCTCGCTCAAAGTCCGTCAGCTGCACATACGGTTCACGTCCACGCTGTCGCGGCATGCTACCAGTGTTGAAGACTGCGATGGAGCTCCGTATGCCACGGCAAACTGGCTGACACTGACGGCGGCGGTGCACAAATGCTGCGCAGCTAGCGCCATTCGACGGCCAACACCTTGGTTCCTGGTGTGTCCGCTGTGCCGTGCGTGTGATCATTGCTTGTACAGCCCTCTCGCAGTGTCCGGAGCAAGTATGGTGGGTCTGACACACCGGTGTCAATGTGTTCTTTTTTCCATTTCCAGGAGTGTATATTACTTTATCAAGGCAAGCCACTGCTTAAAGTTGTCACCAAAAATCTCGTAAAGTAGTTGACCGATTTTCTTCAAATTTTTACACGATTCTCTGATGAGGATTAGTTTTATTTAAATATCTTTGAGAGTTTTCACATAAAAAATTCGGAAGCAGTACTTTGCAGAACGACCATGTACAAAGCTCTACAGTTTGTCGTTTATCACCATAATGACTGGATTGTAGCAGATGAATCCTGTACGTTTTCAGACACAGACATCACTGCAAAACATGTCAGACACACACACGAGGAATCGCTAATGTGTGGCTGACACAACGTGTAGACAGACATCGTGGACTGCATGCAAATTCTTAACGCACTCTACGTCGCTGGCGAGCGTACCGGTGTCAGCTGTGGTTTTCCCGTTACATAAAGGACCAGTGTCTAGAAACTGCCGGTGCCATCGTCAAACGCTTTGTACTGTAGGAGAAGCAGCGCCGTAGTCTCGATGACTGAATATTGCTCGTTGAAACAGAGACTGAAGAACGCGTTTCACCGCTGTGATCGTCACGCGATTTGATGCACATTGGTGAAGGAAAGAGTGACTGAGTGAGGTAGATTCGCCACGGAGACCCCTAATAGCAACCACATGTACTAGCAACCTACAGCCGTTGCCAAGGCGAGTTTTTCATTTCGACGTATAACTTAATATTCACCCAAAGTTTCTATTTCCTTTCATGCAGGGTTCACTCTTTTGAAATCCGATACCTCTTTTGGAAGCGTAACTTAGGTTTTCTTTTCTAAAAGTGAGCTACCTTCTCGCCAAATTTTAGTACCTTTTTTTCTCAGTCCCTATATTTTAAGTGTAGTATGTTTCTCGTTGGATTGGTTTAGCTTTGTGCGCTGCTGCTGTTACAGTGTGCAACCTGACGTCTGAGGGCGTGGCCGGCATCATCGGCCCACGGCAGAGCGCCTCCACGGACATCGTGCGCTCCGTGTGCGACCGGCTGGAGATCCCGCAGATCGTCACCAACTGGGACCCGCGGCCGCCGCTGAGGCGCGCCTACCAGTTCAACCTGCACCCCGACGCCAAGTTCATCGCCCAGGTCAGCGCAGCAGCTCTGGCCCTTGTGTGACGCTCGCTACAGCCCGCGACTGTGCGCTAACGTTAAACATCTGTCACCACTTCAGATGGCTATTAACTGAACGTGGTCACTGTGACAAATGACCACTTATGTTGTGCCTACCTGCTGAGTTATCGAACGTACACTACTGGCCATTAAAATTGCTACACCACGAAGGTGACGTGCTACAGACGCGAAATTTAACCGAAAGGAAGTAGATGCTGTGATATGTAAATGATTAGCTTTTCAGAGCATTCACACAAGGTTGGCGCCGGTGGCGACACCTACAACGTGTTGACATGAGGACAGATTCCAACCGATTTCTCATACACAAACAGCAGTTGACCGGCGTTGTCTGGTGAACCGTTGTTGTGATGCCTCGTGTCAGGAGGAGAAATGTGTACCATCTCGTTTCCGACTTTGCTAAAGGGCGGATTGTAGCCTATCACGATTGCGGTTTATCGTATCGCGACATTGCTGCTCGCGTTGGTCGAGATCCAATGACTGTTAGCAGAATATGGAATCGGTGGGTTCAGGAGGGTAATGCGGAACGCCGTGCTGGACCCCAACGGCCTCGTATCACTAGCAGTCGATATGACAGGCATCTTATCCGCATGGCTGTAACGGATCGTGCAGCCACGTCTCGATCCCTGGGTCAACAGATGGGGACGTTTGCAAGACAACAATCATCTGCACGAACAGTTCGACGACGTTTGCAGCAGCATGGACTATCAGCTCGTAGACCATGGCTGCGGTTACCCTTGACACTGAATCACAGACAGGAGCGCCTGCGATGGTGGACTCAACGAAAACCTGGGGGCACGAGTGGCAAAACATCATTTTTTCGGATGAATCCAAGTTCTGTTTACAGCATCATGATGGTCGCATCCGTGTTTGGCGACATCGCGGTGGACGCACATTGGAAGCGTGTATTCGTCATCGCCATACTGGCGTATCACCCGGCGTGATGGCATGCGGTGCCATTGGTTACACGTCTCGGTCACGTCTTGTTCGCACTGACGGCACTTTGAACAGTGGACGTTACATTTCAGATGTGTTACCACCCGTGGCTCTACCCTTCAGTGCCGTCCGGCGTGGCCGAGCGGTTCTAGGCGCTACAGTCTGGAACCGCGCGACCACTAGAGTCGCAAGTTCGAATCCTGCCTCGGGCATGGATGTGTGTGATGTCCTTAGGTTAGTTAGGTTTAAGTAGTTCTAAGTTCTAGGGGACTGATGACCTCAGCAGTTGAGTCCCATAGTGCTCAGAGCCATTTCAACCATTTTTCTACCATTCATTCGATCCTTGCGAAACCCTACATGTCAGCAGGATAATGGACGGCCACATGTTGCAGGTCCTGTACGGGCCTTTCTGGATACAGAAAATGTTCGACTGCTGCCCTGGCCAGAACATTCTCCAGATCTCTCACCGATTGAAAACGTCTGGTCAATGGTGGCCGCGCAACTGGCTCGTCACAATACACCAGTCACTACTCTTGATGAACAGTGGTCTCGTGTTGAAGCTGCATGGGCAGCTGTACATGTACACGCCATCCAAGCTCTGTTTGACTCAATGGCCAGGCGTATCACGGCCGTTATTACGGCAAGAGGTGGCTGTTTTGGGTACTCATTTCTCAGGGTCTATGCACCCAAATTGCGCGAAAATGTAATCACATGTCGGTTCTAGTATAATATATCTGTCCAATGAATACCCGTTTATCATCTGCATTTCTTCTTGGTGTAGCAATTTTAATGGCCAGTAGTGTATTAAGATCAGTTATTAGAATATCTATCTTTCTTATGAAACTTGTGACACTACATATCATAAATGTTTGATGTACGATCACTAATTTGCTACATTTTGTTAAACTATATCCCGTACTCAATATCCTTAAGGTTTTTGTTTTTGAGTCATCAGTCTTTTGATTTGGTTGATGTGGCCTGCCACGAATTCCTATTCCGCGCCGGTCTCTTCCTGTCAAAGTCACACAAGTACCCAACTTCTTCGGTTATTATTTGTTGGATGTGTTCAAACGTCTGTCTTCCCCTACTGTTTTATTCTTTACTGATTTCTCTTGTACTATGGAGGTATTCCTTGATTTCTTAACACGTATCCTGTCATCCTGATCCTTCTTCTTCTCAGTATTTTCCACATAGTTCCTTTGTCGGTTACTGTAAAATGAGTGATTACCACGCACCACTAAAAACAGTTCTTGTAATTAACTTGCTTTGAGAAGAAGCCTTTGTTTATGCCCCACCAGCAAGAGGCATATCAAAGTGCTTTCTTGAAATAATGAATAGCCATAGTATAGTTTTGGTGTTTAACCTTCACGCATCTGTCCAACTAATTTTTAACATTCTTCTGCAGCACCATTTGTCTTGTGCTTCGATTCTCTTCTTTTCCGGTTTTCCTACATTACATGATACACAATCATACAATCCTGTATTCCAAACGTCCGCCCTGAAAAATTTCTTGCCTATATTGAGTCCATTGTTTGATACTAACAGAATACTTTTGGACAGGAATGCTCTGTGTTTGTGCTAGTCTACATTTTATGTTCTTCTTACTTCGATGCAGTGCGGCTTAGGCAAAATTTTACCACTTTAATCTGCAATGTAATGGCATCAAGCCTTTGCACTTACAATTGTAGTAATCGAAACTACATTGAATATATTAAGTTTACACATCTTAATTAAACTGTATAAATGTACTTAAGTGCTATAATTAACAATTAATGAATGAAGTGAAATCAAAATAAAAATGTTGGTAACAGCGAGAATCGATTAATGTTTTTACATGCGTTACTTCAATAGAAAAATAAATACCAATCTTCTTCGCAGAAAAAAATGAGTGCCAACTGAGACTAGCACTCTAGATCTTTGCCTTCCACGGGCAAGTATTCTACAGAAATTTTTATTTATTTTGTTTTTTTGTTTAATTTCTCCCCGCTTATCAGGAGCGGTTGCCTTAACAACTTTTTTTTTTTTTTTTTTAAATCATCTATCCAATTAGACTTCAAATTCTGAAGAATATCTTTAACATATCACACTAAAAAATTAAATAAAATCTACGTAGTTACACATGTTATAGTTAAGTAAATTTTAATTTAAGTAACAACAGCTTCTTTGTCATACCACGAAATAATATTTCTGTTTTACTTGAAAGATGTATAGAGTTAACACTATTTTCGCGTAACATAAAGAAATAAACAGACAGCATAATGATGAATCTGATTTCCAATCGCTCTCCTGCTCTTTTATCCGGGTACGTCTTTTCGTATGTACATGACATTCATCGATTTTTATCTTCCGGTCATTTGTTCATCACAGTGATAATTTAAGTTCTCCTACTCTGGATATTCCAGCTAGCGGAGGTCATGAAACGTGCTCCATAGGAAGTTAGAGAAACACAGTCGGTACTTCGGATTGCACACGATCTTCAGATGTCGTTCCTGTAAGAAGGTCCAGAAGTCCAACACGTTCTTAGGGCCATCACTAAACACACAGAGCACTGTCTAGCCCCGAAGCCACATTTCTGCAGTCATTTTAGTATCCGTCCACGAAGAATACAGTCCTGGTCCAATACTGTGCTTCCCATTGGAAGAAAAAAAAATCGGGAGATTGTCTGAGCGTTATCGCTACGATAAGAGATTTCGTCGTACATCCATTGACAAGGACTTTGTAGGAGGCATTGAAGAGTAGCAGCGTCACGACGTTGATGAATGGCCGTGGGAACTACATGAGCATCAGGACTTCTGCAAGATAGGTATGGCTCACTCAATCGAAGGTTTGATCAAAATTAACGGGGCAGCTTCTAGATGTTATCGTCCCCGCTGAGCGACATTTGATTGAGTGAGATCATTTGGCGTAATACTCCTCAGAGGTACGCTGCTAATAATCTGATGAATATTTTACAGCAATTAAGGAGCGTCTGTGGGGGAAGTCCCGCATCCATGTGCCGCCTGAGAGGTTGTGTATTGGAGTGATCAAGACCTCCAAAAAAGCTAGCGGTAAGGGTAAGTCAGGAGGAATTAATTTGCGGCAGATAGCAGTCCATCGTGGTGCCAGCGAAAGGTTCTGCAGAATTCAAAGCGAGGCCATCTGGTCTCGGTGATTTATTCACCGTTTCCCTACCAATGCCCTCCAGTACTTCCTCCTCTGTAGCTCCTCCATCAGTTATGCTTCTGCCTCTGGTTCAATGGTGCAGAGAATTGTACGAGTAACTTCGGTAATGGCTGCCATATTAGCATCCACTCCAGTGTAAAGTTGACCGTAATGTTCTACAAACTCCTTTCCTATTACTTGTTGCGATGTTTGGTGTCTGTTCACGGAATGTACCAGGACTTCTCGTCGTCTTTTGCTTTCGTTGATGTGATACATCGATGGGCGTTCTTCTATAACCCGGTCTAGTGTCCGTGTCTTGACCAATACACTTTCGAAGCGGCGTCACGTGGTGGTTAAAATATCGGCCTTCGTTCGTTGTACCATCGCTTGCCGGTCCGGAGAATGCACTTGGTCGGCGCATTCCCATAGCACCATGAAATAGTAGTCCTAGCCAATCAACAATGGCAGTTACAACAAAAGCTGCTCGAAAATCCCTCATCCTATATGCTACCACAATACGTAACACGCAATATCAAAGAAAAATAGTGATGTGTTGATGTGAGAAACGTAGCACTCGTAGTGCAGGAAGGAATGACGGTACATAAGCGCATGCACGGTGAAAAATAACCAGCTGAGTCCTTTGTTTGAGTTGACTATAGCGTGGCTGACCACCATTTCACCATTCAACACTGGTTTCTGGTTATCACGGAGAGAGTGCGACAAAACATGTTTTCATCCATTTGATTTGCGTACAAACATGCATTCGAAGGGAAATGGCGTAATTTTAGTGTGATTTCTGGCTCGCATTTGAAGAGCAATGGAATAATTTTAATGTGATGATTACATTGTGCTGCAGTCCGCCCCAGGTAGCTGAGAGGTGTCGGCACAGTAGCTCAGCGTGGTCGGTCAGAGGGTTAGCTGCCCTCTGTAATAAAAAAACTGAGTTAATCGATCAACAACGAACTTAAACGGGTGTCTTACGACGTCCGTTCCAAGCAGATGCAACGAACAAAAAGCGGTCAAAATGAGATTTTTTCTTTCAAAAAAAAAAAAGAAAAAAAAGAGAGGTCAGCGCGACGGACTGTCAGTCCTAAGGGCCCGGGTTCGATTCCCGGCTGGGTCGGAGATTTTCCCCGCTCAGGGACTGGGTGTTGTGTTGTCCTAATCATCATCATTTCATCCCCATCGACTCACAAGTCGCCGACGTGGCGTCAAATCGAAAGACTTGCACCAGGCGAACGGTCTAACCTCCGGGAGGCCCTAGCCACACGATTTTTTTTTTTTTATTGTGCTGCAACACCATTTCCAAGATAGCAAGTTTCCTACTTTGTGTACGTCGTGGTCCCAAATTTTGATGTTAGGTTTATCGCTAATTTCATTTCTGTTACTCCTCATAACTGTCGTCTTCGTTCAGCTTACACTCAATCCATAGTATTTACTCATTAGACACATCCTGCAATTGTCCCTCACTTTCACTGAGGATAGGAGAGTCATCAGTGAGTATTATCATCGTATTCTTTCACCCTGAATTTTAATTCAACTTCTGAATCTTTCTGTTGTTTCCATCATCTCTTCTTCGACGTACAGACTGAACAGTAGGGGCTAAAGACTACATCCCTGTCTTACACCACTTTTTAATGAGAGCACTTCGTTCACGGTCTTCCATTCTTACTTTACCCTCTTGGTTTTTGTAAGTAATCTATGTTACCCTTCTTTTCGTATAGTTTAGCCCCATTTCCGGAGAATGTCGAACATGTTGTAACATTATAGATGGATAATTCCTGTGATCATATCTCGATTTATTCAGTCTTGCGACGCCGGAACTTCCTCTGTGGTGCCTTTACCTTTCCTAAAACCAAACTGGTATCACCTACGAGACTTTAAGTCTTTTTTCGTTCTTTTGAACATTTTTGTCAGCAACTTTGATTCATGATCTGTTAAGCAGATTGCGTGATAGTTCTCTCACATGGCACGGCATGGTGTGGCTGATAGGGGTCTGGAAGTCTGCTGGTACATCTCCAACTCATAGATTATTTAAACCACTTTGAATAATTGTTTGGTTACCACTTACCTCACTGATTTTAGAAATTCCAGAGGAGTTTTATCTATTCCCACCACCTTATCTGATCGCTACTCTTCCAAGAGCTCCATTAAACTCTGACACAAATACTGGCTCCCCAGTCCTCCACACTGGTTCCGATTTCTTCTTCTATCACGTTATTTCATGGTTCCTCCCTCTCGTAGAAGCCTTCAGTGTTCTCTTTCCACCAAACTACTCTCTCTTCTGTATTTAACAGTAAAATCCCTATGGTAAACTCGATGTTGAGGCTTATGTTTTTAACTTCATCAAAAATTTCTTTGACTTTTGTATATGCTGGAACAGTTCTTCTGACGACCATTTCCTTTTCGATTCTTTCACATTTTTCCTGCAACCATTTAGCTTTAGTTTCCCTGTGCATCCTATTTATTTCGATTGTAAGTGTTCTATATTGCTATATTTCTTGCTTTCACTTAAAAGTTTCGTAGTTCCATCTTTTGTCAATCATTTGAAGTATCTGTTACCCTGGGTTTCTTCGCAGTTACCTTCCCTGTACTTATATTTCTCGATCTATCTTCTGTGGTTGCCATTTTTGGAGATTTCCATTGGTCTTCAATTGAATTGGCTATTGTGGTATTTATCATCGCAGTATCTACAGCCTTAGAGAGCGTTAAACACACTTCCTTAGTACTTCAGTATCCAACTCATTCCCTCATTGATTATTCATGATCATTCTCGTAAACTTCAATCTAATCCTCATCATTACTGAATCGTGATCTTGTTCTGTATCTGCTCCTGAGTATCCACAGAAATCCAATACCTGATTTCGGAACCACTATCTGACCATGATGTAATCCAGCAGGGATCTTCTCATGTCTCTAAGCCTTTTCCAAATGTACCTCCTCCTTCTGTCATTTTTGAACTGTGTATTAACTGTTACTAACTGAAATTTAACACAAAACTCAATTAGTCATTATCCTTTTACATTCCTACTATGGAGCCAATATTCGCTTTTAAAACCAACTTCAGCTTCGTTCCTCACTACGCCTCACTACGGTGTTCCAGTCACTCATGATTATTAAATTTTCATCTCTCTTTATGTGCTGAATTTCACTTTCAGTATTCTCATATACTTTTCCCATCTCTTAACCTTCTGCTTGTGACGTTGTAAGGTGTCAGACAAATAACACACCTTCCGCTGAATTCCTGAAACAATTCCAGTTAAATTGATATGTCATAAGACATAGTTACATGAAAATGTACGAAATTTTTGATATGAAAATTGAATAGACAAGCCAACATCTCGTGAATATAAACCACTAAGACTCACACTAGGAACTGCAAGCAAGTAATTTTCGAGACCCAAGCTAAGAGGCGCCGTTCTGAGGAAAGGAGAATTTTACAACAGCAATGCCTGTCCACTGTTTGGCTGAAACCTTCACAGTGGGACATCCAGTGTACACAATGAGGCGCTATAGCCACTGTGCACGCCGCTGGCCCAAGCCACTCTTGTTCTTTCATTTTGTAAAGACCATTCAGAAAGCCTTTGTGCAGGTACATGGCTGGAGATGACAAATAAACGTCCGGAGAAACCCAACTCAAAACGTTGGTGACTCACCATAGCCACATGTCTTAAAACCCACATACAAAAAGCTGTTTATCTCGGTATTATGTAGCACAAGCTTAACTCTGCCCTATGAAAGAAGCGACGCCTTTGATAGTTCGCAGAAACTCTAGTGGATGGAGCTGTAACAAGTAAAAATGCCCTGATTGGCCAGAAAGAAAAAGCGTGGCCACCGGCTTTGATGTAGGCAAAATGCAGACAGAAAAATTCGCTCTTTTCTTGCATCAAACAATCGAGTGTTTGAGCAAGGCGAGTCACGCCACACCGAGACGATTGCGAGAGTAATTATATGTTGTTCAAAGGCTCATCTTAACTCTTAAGGAGTTAAACTGCAAAGTATCCCAGTATGGAGAATTGCACCGCTTACTGACAGTTAAGGCATGCGAGTGATTGAGGGCAACGACGTATGTACTGTTTCAGCCAAATAGCATGTACCATGCCAATAAACTTAGATAGGGAACAACTAGGAGTCTCGGCTTCACCGAAGATGTAGGGAATGTATCAGACTGGTGTTTAACAGTGGAGAGAGATTTAGGATTGATTCTCAGGTTCACAGCTCGCGCCAACAGCAAGCCACTGCCGCCGCCGACGAAAGGTAAACAAGCGCGCACGCGTTACGCCAGCAAGTGACATTCAACTGACACTCAGAACTACGGTAATCTCTGTCTCTCCTATTTTTTTCGTACTTTCAATCATGACCTGTAGTTAAACATATTCATGATTGTCGAGCTTAATTGAAAGGGAAACACGTGATATATCCGATATAGCGAAAAGGATTGATCAGCCACTGCAGAGTGCTTTATACTCTGAAGGTATTGAACTGTTTTAATTGTGCAATTACATTTGAAGTGATATTTACGTACCATATACAGATCCTATTTATTTTTGGGTATTTTCATTGTGCATTTTATCGTAACTGATTTCTTTGACCCCAACTGTATTTAATTTGTTTTTATTTTATCAGCTCCCAGACATGGTCATCAACCCTCTTACTATTAAACCTTAGAATAGTTAGCAATTTGGCTTCACAGTTGTGAACACCCAATATCAATATTTTACCATCCTGTACTTATTACAACTAATTATTATGTCATAAAGTGATACTTAGAGTAAAAATAAACTGTAACAATGAAAATCTGAGATTTTAATTTTTTTCTAACATAAACTTATGCCTGAACCCATACACTATTTTCTGTTAGCGATAACGTTTCATTTACAGGGAGTCTAGTGCAACCGACATTGAGTCGTTATCTGATTACATCACCGTCCATACTGCTGCATTCTTCTGAGCTCTGCATGCTGAGCTGTTATCTCCCTACCTTGCTGGCTGTAGGTTCAAGACAAATTCCTAAAACACTCACAGAGCATCCCTGCGCAACTGTGGTAGGAAGGTAGATCAGAACCAGTCTCACACATGTTAGCACGTCGGCATGTATACCTGAACTATTGTTGTTGGTGTTGTTTTGTTGTCGATCCTGATGAAAATAATCCTAACACTGATGTGTCAGTAGTAAGCCTATGGTCTGTCTTTGTATTCATGACAAATCCTTCTCCCGTACAAAATTTTATGCTGCTGTTAATATTACCCTACATTCATCTGACCAGCTATCCTTCTTTCTATTTTTCTTCGCTGACAACCACTATATCTAGACTAAGCCTTTGGATTTCCCTTTTTAGGTTTTACATCATACCTAGTTCATTCAGATTTCTGAGATGGTTCAAATGGCTCTAAGCTCTATTGGACTTAACATCTGAGGTCATCAGTCCCCTAGAACTTAGAACTACTTAAACCTAACTAACCTAAAGACATCACACACATCCATGGCCGAGGCGGGATTCGAACCTGCGACCGCAGCGGTCGCGCGGTTCCAGACTGTAGCGCCTAGAACCGCTCGGCCACACCGGCCGGCTCAGATTTCTGACATTCCATGCTCAGACTCGTAGAATATTTCCTTTTCGTTGGTTCTTCAATCTTTTTCTCGTTGGTAGTCCATACCCGGATGTCCAAATGGGGCAATCTTTTGCCAATGGAGAGATCATCATTCTACATTTCCAATTACAGCCCACATAACTTATGGATACACATTAGGCGTTTCCATTACCTTCCGCATCCTCAAGCCACTGATCACTGCTGATTCTCTCGCATTTTAGTGACGGTTTTCCATCCGAAATGCGAGAGGGTGTTGCGGAAATCTATCCGGTCTGCTGCCTCCTTTAACACGCTAATAAGCAGTTCGAGGGTGAATTCCTTTAGCAAAAGTGCTTGGCGGCCATTGCTGATGATTTTTATTCAAGTTTTAAGCAGTGGTTGGGATCGAACCAGACGTTCTTGTTTCACTAGTCAAAGATGCTGTGGCGGTTATCTTTAATCAAATGACTTACTTTCGCGGTGTCAAGGAGAACATTCGAGGGCCTTCGAAAGTCCCATCGACAACGAGATCATGAAAGACTCGGAATCTGAATCATGCAGAGCATATGGGGAACGCACTGAGAAGATAAACCGCAAGCCCAGCAACCACCACAAGGGACTCGTCCAGCCTCTGCACTGATCCTTGTTAGAAAAGGATTGGGCTGGCTGTAGACCTCTTGATTTAATTCTGGACTCCACTGCATGTCAACTGTTTCAGATGTCCCATTGAGAGATCTGTATAAACGACTTAGAAGACAATCTGTGGAACCCTCGTAGACTGTTTATAGATGATACTGTCATTTACCATCTACAAAACTTGTTAGAAGCTCAAAGCCAATTAGAAAATGATTTAGTCAAAATATCTGTATGACGAGAAAAGCGGCAATTGACTCTAATGAAGGATAAATGAGAGGTCATTCAAATTAGAACTAAAAGGAATCCATTACATTTCGGTTACACGGGAATCTAAAGCCAATCAGTTCAACTAAATACCTGGGAATTGCAATTATGGATAAGTAAAACTGAAACGATCGCATAGATAATGGGAAGGCAAACCAAAGACTGCTTTTTGCTGTCGGAACATTTAGAAGTTGTTACAGGTCTACTAAAGGGACTGTCAATGCTGCGATTTTCCATCTTCTACTAAAGCACTGCTAAACGGTGTGGGATCCTTCCAAGGCAGGACAGACAGGCGACACCGGAGAAGTCGAAAGGAAGGCAAGTGGCTTTGTATTATCACGAAATGTGGTGGATATGATAAGCGAGTTGGGGCAACAATCATTGAAACAAAGGCGTTTTTCATTACAGCGAGACCTTTTCACGAAATTCCATTCACCAACTTTCTCCTCTGAATGCGAAAATATTTCATTGACGCCATACTACACAGGAAGAATAATCATCATAAAAAACAAGAGCAATCAGAGCTCGCCCCGGATGATTTAAGTGTTAATATTTCCCAGGCGCAATTTGCGATTAGAATGATAGGGGAATAGTTCGGTGAACCCTCTGCCAGGCACTTTAGTGTGATTTGCAATCACGTATCTGGAGATGAATAAAGGGCTATCAAAAAGTTTTCGTTCAAAGTCCGTACAGTCTAATATCGATGCGCCAATCAGACAAAATCGCTGTGAACATTGACGCAATCATCACTTCGACACATCAGGTTGAAGATACCCTTTTGATAAAACACTGTGTCGTGCTGAGTGAAGATGTCCATAACTGCCTGCTACACATTCTCATCCGAGAGGAAGCGTCATCCCTTCAAGGCCTTTCTAAGGGACCGAACACGTGTTGCACTAAGTGATCAAAAGTATCCGGATACCTGGCTGAAAATGACTTACATGTTCGTGGCGCCCTCCATCGGTAATGCTGGAATTCAGTATGGTGTTGGCCCACTTTTAGCCTTGACGACAGCTTCCAATCTCGCAGGCATACGTTCAATCAGGTGCTGCATTTTGGCAGCCCATTCTTCACGGAGTGCTGCACTGAGGAGAGGTATCGATGTCGGTCGGTGAAGCCAGAAGGTGATTAAAACATCAATGTAGGCCTGTGCTGTGATAGTGCCACGCAAAACAACAAGGGGTGAAAGCCCTCTCGATGAAAAACAAGACCACACCATAATTTACCCTCCGAATTTTACTGTTGGCGCTACACGCACTGGCAGATGACGCTCATAGGGCATTCGCCATACCAACACCCTGCCATGGGATCAGCATATTGTGCGCCACATTACGCTCCTTACAGCAAGCGAGGCGTCCCTTGGCATTTACCGTTGTGATGTGTGGCTTATGAGCAGCCACTCGACCATGAAATCCAATTTTTGTCACCTCCCACTTAACTGCCATAGTACTTGCAGTGGATCCTGATTCAGTTTGGAATTCCTGTGTGATGGTCTGGATAGATGTCTGCCTATTACACATTACGACGCTCTTCAACTGTCGGCGGTCTCTGTCAGCCAACAGACGAGGTCAGCCTGTACGCTTTTGTGCTGTACGTGTCGCTTCACGTTTCCACTTCACTATCACATCGGAAACAGTGGACCTAGGGATATTTAGGAGTGTGGAAATCTCGCGTACAGACGTATGACACAAGTTACACCCAATCACCTGAACACATTCGAAGTCCGTGAGTTCGCAGAGCGCCCCATTCTGCTCTCTGACGATGTCTAGTGACTACTGAGGTCGCTGATACGAAGTACCTGGCAGTAGGTGGCAGCACAATGCACCTAATATGGAAAACGTATGTTTTTGGGGGTGTCAGGATACTTTTGATAGCCGGCCGGTGTGGCAGAGCGGTTCTAGGCGCTTCAGTCTGGAACCGCGCGACTGCTACGGTCGCAGGTTCGAATCCTCACTCGGGCATGGATGTGTGTGATGTCCTTAGGTTAGTTAGGTTTAAGTAGTTATAAGTTCTAGAGGACTGATGACCTCAGATTTTAAGTTCCATAGTGCTCAGAGCCATTTTTTGATACTTTTGATCACATAGTGTAATTACCTGATGAGAGATAAGGACTACAGGATGGGTGCTTGAGTTGGCGTAACTTGTGCGGTAAGCCATTTACGATAACTTGGTGCACCATTCCACACCGGTGTTTTTCGACAGACATGCAGCCCCATGCACATTCTTCATTCCCCGATTGATATATGCCGGTGTTCATCCTTTGGCAGCCAAGAAACAGCACGTTGGCCAAAGTTCACGTTTCCGCATTTACTGCACGCACGCCGGAAAGATACGAATGTGACACCAATACCTTACTTACATGTTGGTGCTTATACACCCGCATCGCAGTAAGGATACGTTGCTTGTACGCTGCAATAACGCCTTCAAACGGAAACTTTTTGATCGCTATTTGTAGATGTGCTGTCATTTCTTTATTTTGCTTGTCCTGGAGACTACGTAGTGTAGATAGACAGCAGCTGTGTTGCCACAGGCGCTGGTGGACGTGCTGCGCGAGCTGAAGTGGCGGTCCTACACGGTGCTGTACCAGGGCGACGAGTCGCTGGTGCGCCTGCGCAGTGTGCTCCAGGAGAGGGAGCCCCGGGATCCGCCCGTCGCCGTCCGACAGCTCAGCCAAGACGGCGACCACAGGTATGTCAACAAGGGCCCCACTGGCAAGCTATCAGATAGCAAGCAAGGAAGGAAGATTGTAATTTAGTGGTCCGGCAGTGACAGAGTCACTAGAAACTGGGTAAAAGCTGCACTGGAGGAAAGAAGAGGAAGAAAGCAGCCGACCCCTTTCGAGGGATTTAGGGATATAACGAGAATCCTCAGTCTGGATGGCAGGGTGGATATTCGCACCACCTTTCTGCCGAATACGACTCCAGAGTCTAACCACTGTGTCACCGTGCTCGGTCAAGCTTTCAGTTGTTCTTGCACACATTTACTCAGTGGTGTGACAGAGGAAGCTTATGGTTGGGTGGTTGGTTTGTGAGGGTTGAAGGAACCAGACTACAAAGACCATCAGTCCCTTTTCCACGATCATGAAAAACACCCACAAGGAACAGAAACAAGCAACTGAGATGACAAGGGATGACACAGAACAAGAAAGACATAGACAAAGACCAGAAAAGAGGAATTAAAAACACACAGAGTGTTCAATGGTTGGCTCACCATGGAAACAAGAAAAGGAAAGGCCAACCATCAAGAGAGACACTAAAAAGCCCAATCTAAAACAGTTGGCCAAAGGCCAGACTCAATACAAAAGAAAGAGATAAACCCTCAGATCGAGCGATAAAAGTCTACTGCACGATTAAAATCCAAACTAAGCCTGCCCTTGCAACAACATCCGTTAAAAGTGTATGGAGCGTATCAGGCAGCGCAAACGTCTGCCTGAGCGTCGTTGAAAGTGGACAGTCCAACAAGATGTGGACCACTGTCAATGCTGAACCACAGCGACGGAGAGGTGGGTCCTTGCGGCACAATAAATAACCGTGCGTCAGCGTGGTTTGGCCAATGTGCATCCGGCAGAGTACAACAGAGCCCTTGCGAGAGGCCCACAAGGAGAAGCGCTACACACCGGTAGTCTCCTTGACGATCCGAAGTTTGCTGGGTGAAGGCAGGGTGCGCCATTCATCAACCTAGTTACCAAGGACCTTCTGCCGAAAACTGAACGGAGATCACACTCCGAAAGGCCAATCTCCAAAGCCGTTGCACCGATTGCCGTTTGGCCAGCGTGTCAACACGTTGACTACCCGGGATGCCTAATGACCGGGGGTCCACAAGAAAACCACGGAGCGGCCGCCTCGGGCAAGAGTATGGATGGACTCCTGTATAGCCATCACCAGACGACCAGACGAGAGTGAGGAAAACACTGGTCGCTAGCTCGTAAACCGCTCAAGGAGTCACTGCAGATAACGAAGTCACAGTAGGAGCGGATATGCTCAAGGGCGCGAGAGATGGCGACCAGTTCGGCAGTGAAAACCCTGCGGCCAGCCGGCAATGAGCTTGTGTTACCTAATGGTTCGTTGCAAAATAATTCGATGTTGATGTGACAGACACGTAAAGTTTCTGGTACTGTAGAAATGAAATTTGAAACAAATCAACCATTCATTACGACCTGTCTCCTATGGTATCATGTATATTTGAGCAGACAACCAATATCTGCAAAAGAAATCATGTGATAAAAACTCATCATACAAAACTGACACACATTTCTTATAACATTGTTCGACATCTGTTCTGTTACTGAACAAAATCAAAATATGGATGACCGGACAGAGATCTGAACCATTGTTCTCTCGAAGACTTGAACAGTGTGCTAACCACTGTGCCACCTCGATTGGTTGCGCAAGAGTAAGAAATTAATATGCACCTCTCTGCAGTAATAAACAATAGCGATAATAGCTCAGCTGTAGATCGTAGATCGGTACAGACTACGTTGAAGAACGTTGCAAATTATCGGAATGCCCCCAAATCTCCCAGCCATTTAGTACAAATTACTACTATATCAACGTTGTACAGCATTGTCTCTATCATCTGCTGCATTTCCTCATTGCCAGCATGGTGGCTCCACACCCTCAGCGTTGTGATGTATCCTCTACCGCACTGCACGGCAATGTGTGTCTTTCGCAGTTGGCACGACGACTGTAATCAGCTAGAACCCATCGCAGGCAAGCGAAATACGCTCACAACTAACTCCGCAAGTTAAGAATATGTTCATCCACTCTCAAGTGGATTTACGTATCCCTGTTTCTCGAGCCGGCCGACGTGGCCGTGCGGTTAAAGGCGCTGCAGTGTGGAACCGCAAGACCGCTACGGTCGCAGGTTCGAATCCTGCCTCGGGCATGGATGTTTGTGATGTCCTTAGGTTAGTTAGGTTTAACTAGTTCTAAGTTCTAGGGGACTAATGACCTCAGCAGTTGAGTCCCATAGTGCTCAGAGCCATTTGAACCATTGAACCTGTTTCTCGCAGAAACCAAACAAACTACGTTCATTTGGATTCGCCTCAACTTATAGCATCGCACTATTGTTTGTTAACATACGTGGCCACAATATATCCATCCATATTTTTAATGGTGTACCATAAAAAGATTGTCTGTGCATGATTACTCTTGGTAGGTACAATTTCAAATTCAGCCAATGAAAATAAACTATCACATCAGAGCACAGCCATTTGCGTTGTCTCGTTTTTTTCCCACCTCCGATTCATCCCGTACTTTAGGGCGATGTGAGTGCGCACCCTAGCTGCATGACACCTCTGGGAAGCAACAGCCCCCTTTCCTCGAGCGCAATATGAGCGGAAGTCCAACTGAACCTTGCGGTTGTGCAGCGTTTTTAAGCCACAATTAACACACAGTTGGTTAGAGGTCAAATAAATACAACAAATAAAAAATTAACGCACAGCCAGTATTCAACCCCCATTTTCCTCAGAGATTCGATGAAGAGATTAGTTGAATTGTTTACCCACCTAAAATGAGGCAAATATCTAAGGAAATTTGTGATAAGGTCTTATGGGACGAAACTACTTCGGTCATCGGTCCCTAAGCCTACACACTATGTAAGCTAACTTAAACTAACTTACGCTATGGACAACACACACTTCCATGCCCGAGGGAGGACTCGAACCTTCGACGGGGGGTGGGGAGGGGTGGGGGTGGGGGGGTGGCGCACGGACCGTGGCAAGGCGCCCTAGACGGCGCGGCTATCCCGCGCGGCAAATATCTAAGATAGGCGGATGTGAATGAACGATCGAAGAAGGCTATGATAACGACATGCCTTATATCCATATCGTTATGAGGTTTGCTATTCGGCTTGACAATGCGCCCGCTATAAATCAGAACAACTAATGAGAATGAAATGGATGGGCGATATCCACTCCCATGACAATACCGTCACGAAGAGCGCAAGGCAGAAAGGTATGCAGAACTGACAAACGCTCTTCCCACAACTAAAGACAGCCGCACTAAATTGTAATTTGTCGCAGTTTTTCCATCTTATGTCGAGTACCTTATTCTGAGCAAGGGTGGCCTATAGACTAAACAGCAGCTCTTTCTACAATCGACCGTTTACCTAAACCATCGAATCAGAGGGAACTACAATCGTTTCTCGAAAAAATTACTTAACACGCAACATTTTATTCCGCTTTGTCAGAGATTTCAGAACACCTTAATGCACTTCGAAAAAAGAACATTCCTTAAGACTGAAAAAAACTCTGATATTTTGTTGTGGCTAACCACATACAAGCAAGGTAATCGTGCTCGTAGCAACCCACACATCTCGTCAACAAGGCGTCTGCAGCACGCATTCTCTTCGCGAGGTACACATTCCTTGCAGCTTTGTACATAAGCATCCACGATCCTGCAAGGATCGACTATAAGCAAACTGGAAAGGAGGCACAAGCAATAATCCAGAAAATTTCACTTTACTTTTTAAGGCGTCAATTTCCCCATTGTTTTTGACCATATGTCATTGCTGGTCGTATTTTGAGCTGACAGCCCACTGGCCCAAGAAGACGTCTCAGTATATGCCATGCTCGGCTTTGGTCCTAAGAAAATGCAAATAACAATTCGTTGTAATCCAACCTCTGAGCCTGGGAGTGCAGAAGCTCTTTCTCGCCTCTCCTTGGGCCCAGATCAGGGTTTAACCCGAGACAGCCATCTGTTTCCAAATTCGTGAAGAAATTTTATGACACCGCAGATTTTTACGACCATGGCTACCTAGACTGAACAAATGATACACTTCTAAGCAGATTCGTGAAGTACTTCATTTGCCTGTGCCTCAGAATGCATCTAGCATAAACTAGTTCCTCTGTGCAACAGGTAAAACTGATTAACGCGTGCTGTTCTACTTCTCGGCATCACGATGGAAGCTTGATCAAGCATCACTCATATTTGTCAGCGAACATAGACTACAAAGAACGCCTTGCCAGTGCTCAGAGCGTGGCCAGAGTACTGGTAAGAGGCACCGCCACAGTTCGTCCCAAGGTGCCCTTCATCTCACATTGACGAGCTATGTGACCAAACCTTGACATCATTGGGCTGTCTCTTCAACCAGTTTGTTTTACAGCAGTGGATGCACTATCAAAGCTTAATTTCAATGTTCGTATGAGTTCCATCACAACAATGACTCCTGATGAGCCGCGTTAAGAGGCGCCATGTCACTGATTGCGCGGCCACTCACGCCGGTGTTGTTCTTAGCATAAGTTAGTTTAAGCAGTGTGTAAGTCTAGGGACCGATGGTCTCAGCAGTTTGGTCCCTTAGGAATTGTCACACATTTGAACATTTTTTTTTACTCCTGATAATGTTGACAAAAAATTTAACGATCGACGTGGTTTCATGCTCTGCCGAGTCCAACAATGAGACTACACTTACGTCACAACAAATCGCTAACGACTGCACCTGTAACGACATCGACCACTTGACGACGCCCCCTTATTACACAGTATTTAATAACGATATTGACAGGATAACGCAATCATTCAAGAAGCATATAACGAAGGCGGTACCTTTACACAGCTTTTAAGCACGTGTTGGGCGACGCTGGTGAGAAGTCACAGCCTAGCAGCCATTGCATCAGTCCTCCCTGGGGTGGTTGTCACCTTGGGGCGTGGGCCAGCATTAACACATATGACACAGCCCCCTGACTATCTCGCTCTACTCGACCAGCAAACCAGAGGGGCGTCGCTTGGATAAATTCCGTGAACAGCACTACGGAATAACAGAAAGACAGCACGAGTGACTCCTCATGTACGTTATTCACAGACAAAATAGATTGCTCCGATCCTGTCGTATGCGATTGGCTTTCGCTTTTCTGGACGTTATTTAAGATCATGCTGCCCAGGCATTACGTACACTTATCAAGGTGAACGTAGCCTTCGATATTCCTACTGCGGTAATAACCTCTCTAGTCGCTACTCGTACATTGTGTATTCCCACTTGTGGAATCTGCCTGTATTTTGATCGTGCGTATACCCTTCGTTACCGGAACTCCCGAACACACACTTATTCACATCCGCTCTTTTCCGATGACTAATAATCGAACTCTATATCCATTTATAATTTCTCATAAAAGGCAATTAATTTGGATCGTATATTTGTTTCCAGAATACAATGTTCTGTGGTAGTAAACAACACTGACAAGGAAGAATCTATTAATTTACTTACGTGTACGACCTTTGAAGCAAAATGTGTGGACACAATGAGGTAATTACATAAAGGAAGTCTTATTTTTAAAGAAAAATTGTTGTAATCGAAGTGAGGATGTTTTCTAATAACAATGAATCTGTTCCTGAACAATGAGATCACTATACGTAGGGGAACAGCACAGCTGGTAGTGTGGAAGCCTTCTTGGCTGCTGAATTCGTCAATTTGTTGGTCTGAACATCGACATGAGTTTACCTCGCAGAAAATTTGCTTCCTTTTTCTGCGGTCTGTAGGGGGAGTGAGCGTACTGATCTTGTAGTCATTTCTCCGCTGGGTACTTGCAATAAGGCGTATACAGAGAGTCGGAGCAGATGGGAAGTTTCCTAGACCTAGTAAACCTCATTTTCTCCATGGCCGTGAAGTTCATATCTACCTCCACAATACAGACTAACTCTTTTGGTGACAATAGTTGACGATCTGAAAAAGGCAAACCACAGGGCAGCCAAACGCAGTGCAAACCGGCATGGTAATATACTAAGGTGACAAAAGCCATGGGATAGCAATGTGCATATATACAGATGGCGGCAGTACCGCGTAATAGGGTATAAGAGGGCAGTGCATCGGCGGAACCGTCATTTGTGCTCAGACGATTCTTGTGAAAAGATTTCCGACGTGACTATAGACGCACGACGGGAGTTGACAGACTTCGAACACGGAATGACAGTTGGAGCTAGACGCATGGGACATTCCATTTCAGAAATTTTTAGGGAATTCAGTAGTCTGAGATCCACAGTACCCTCAGAATGTGCTGAAAATAGCAAATTTCAGTCGTTATCTATCGCCGGAGATGACGCAGTGACTGACGACCTTCATTTAACGACCGAGAGCAGCGGTGTTTGCGTAGAGTTGTCAGTGCTAACGGACAAGCAATAATGCAGAAAGTAATCGCAGAAATCAATGTGAGACGTGCGACGAACGTATCCGCTAGGTCAGTGTGGGGAAATTTGGCGTTAATGGACTATGGTAGCAGACGACCGACGTGAGTGCCTCTGCTAACAAAACGAAATTGCCTGCAGCGCCTCTTGTGGGCTCATGACGACATCAGTTGGATCTTAGACGACTGGAAAACCGCGGCCTGGTCAGATGAGACCCGATTTCAGTTGGTAAGAGCTGATAGTGGGGTGAGAGTGTGGAACAGACCGCACAAAACCATGGACCCAAGTTGTCAACAAGACACTGTACGAGCTGGTGTTGGCCCCATATTAGTGTGGGCTGTGTTTGCATGGAACAGACTGGGTTCTCTTGTCCAACGCAATCGATCATTGACTAGAAATGGTTATGTTCGGCTACTTGGAGACCGTTTGCAGCCTCTCGTGGACTTTATGTTCCCAAACAACTGCAGAATTTTTGTTGAAGACAATGGGCCATGCCACCGAGCCACAGCTGTACGCAGTTGGTTTGAAGAACATTTTAGACAGTTTGAGCGAACGATCAGGCCATCCAGACCGCCCGACACGACTCCCATCGAACATTTATGGGCCATAATCGAGAGGTCAGTTCGTGCACAAAATCCTGTTCCAGCAGCATTTTCACGATTATGGATGGCTCAGCGTTTCTGCAGGGGACTTCCAACGACTTGTTGTGTCCATGGCACATCGAGTTACTGCACTACTCCGGGAAAAATGATATCCGACACGATGTTAGCAGGTATCCCATGAATTCTGTCGCAGCATATACTCGTAATGGTCCCTTAAAATAATAGCAATGCGAGATGTAATAGTGATGCTTTAGAAGTTGCAGGAGTAAGAGATACAGTACTCTCTGACTTCACGCAGACCGCTGCTGAAGGAGATCAGGCAGTCTGGAGAGACGCGGCTGGTGCTGGACTGCGACACGGATACGGTGCCCGAGGTGATGCGCCAGGCCGAGGAGATCAAGCTCATCGGCGTCTACCAGTCCTACCTCATCACCTCGCTGGTGAGTCGCCGTTCCTCTTATCCTCTGATGTCATCACTGAGAATTTTTCTAATTTCTTCATGTTCTGTGGAGCTGCCTTTCCCATTTCCACATTCCCATGTGGTGCAGGATATGAGTGGAAGTTGAGTTTTGCTGGAGGGATGTGCAAGTGTTGGTCCTGAAACAGCTGTAACTTAATTTTACACTACCGGCCATTAAAATAGCTACACCAACAAGAAATGCAGATGATAAACGGGTATTCATTGGACAAATATATTATACTAGAACTGACATGTGATTACATTTTCACGCAATTTGGTTGCGTAGATCCTGAGAAATCAGTACCCAGAACGACCACTTCTGGCCGTAATAACGGCCTTGATACTCCTGGGCATTGAATCAAACAGAGCTTGGATGGTGTGTACAGGCACAGCTACCCATGCAGCTACAACACGATAACACAGTTCATCAATAGTAGTGATTAGCGTATTGTGACGAGCCAATTGCTCGGCCACCATTGACCAGGCGTTTTCATTTGGTGAGAGATCTGGAGTATGTTCTGGCCAGGACAGCAGTCGAAAATTTTCTGTATTCAGAAAGGCCCGTACAGGACCTGCAACATGCGGTCGTGCATTACGCCGTTGAAATGTAGGGTTTCGCAGGGATCGAATGAAGGGTAGGGCCACAGGTCGTAAGACACCTGAAATGTAACGTACACTGTTCAAAGTGCCGTCAGTACGAACAAGAGGTGACCGAGACGTGTAACCAATGACACCATATACCATCGCGCCGGGTGATACGCCAGTATGGCGATGACGAATACACGCTTCCAATGTGCGTTCACCGCGATGTCGCCAAACACGGATGCGACCATCTAGATGCTGTAAACAGGACCTGGATTCATCCGAAAAACTGATGTTTTGCCATTCGTGCACCCAGGTTCGTCGTTGAGTACACCATCGCAGGCGCTCCTGTCTGTGATGCAGCGTCAAGGGTAACCGCAGCCATGGTCTCTGTGCTGATAGTCCATGCTGCTGCAAACGTCATCGAACTGTTCGTGCAGATGGTTGTTGTCTTGCAAACGTCCCCATCTGTTGACTCAGGGTTCGAGACGTGGCTGCACGATCCGTTACAGCCATGCGGATAAGATGCCTGTCATCTCGACTGCTAGTGACACGAGGCCGTTGGGATCCAGCACGGCGTTCCGTATTACCATCCTGAACCCAGAGATTCCATATTCTGCTAACGGTCATTGAATCTCGACCATAGCGAGCAGCAATGTCGCGATAAGATAAACTGCAATCGCGATAGGCTACAATCCGACCTTTATTGAAGTCGGAAACGTGATGGTACGCATTTCTTCTCCTTACACGACACCACAACAACGTTTCACCAGGCAACGCCGGTCAACTGCTGTTTGTGTATGAGAAATCGGCTGGTAACTTTCCTCATGTCAGCACGTTGTAGGTGTCGCCACCGGCGCCAACCTTGTGTGAATGCTCTGAAAAGCTAATCATTTGCATATCACAGCATCTTCTTCCTGTCGGTTAAATTTCGCGTCTGTAGCACGTCATCTTCGTGTTGTAGCAATTTTAATGGCCAGTAGTGTATTAACGGAATGAACTGTACAACTAACGGAGTGAATGCATATGACAAAGAAACTTACGCGTTCGTGCTCAATTTTCCAAATGGCCTAACATCTTGCGCAGTGACATGAATATTCGAGTAAATAAGCTTTCGCTCCGCAATAGCCTGCGGGCTATGATGAATATACAATCATGAAATCTTAACCTGGTATACATACAGAGTGTAACTAAATTCCCTTTACAGACTTTGAGGACACCAAAACAAGAAAGAAAGAGCCAGTAAAATTGAGATCTCATATGCACACTTTAATAATTATGGGCACTTGTTCAATAGACGATATGTTTCACAGAAGCGAAATGCGTTCACCTTGGAAACTTCATCGCTGCGGGAAAAACAGCACGTGACAGAACCGAGCAAGCTGAAGGGTTAAGAGTAAAGTGGGCAATACTGTTGTCAACAGCCAGTACTTAGAGTGAATGGAACAAGATTGTTTCCACAAAGGATTCTCAGTGCACACCGTCGACATTTACTCTGTGGTCCAGTCACATTAATGTGACCACCGCATATGTTCGCCGTTAACGTGCAAAAACCATTCACAGACGGCAGGTGGAAGGACTTGCACTGGAGCATGTCGGAGGGACGCGGAAAATAGTGCAGTCATCGTCGTAATGTGGAAACGGAGCCATTTATCTGACGTCCAGACTGGTATTACCATTGACTTTCGGGCCAAGGGCGGAAGCATTTCCGAACCAGCTTACAGTAGAACCCCTCTAATCCGTCACCTTCGGAACCGGGACCATGATCGGAACGAAGAAAAGGTCGGATTATCCGAAAAATCTAATGTTTATTGCAAAAAATATAAAAAGACATTTAGTACAAAAAATTAAACGAGTTAAGAACTAAAAGACGTCTACAGTAATCTAAAAAGATGTTTTTTACACAGTGTTAAACAATATATTAACTACAAAACCTCTACACACACTATAATATTTATTGGTTTTAAAAGGAAAAACGACAAACAAATTACAGTACTGTACTGTACTTAATGACGTATAAACTATACATACTGTAAACTAAAAAATGTTTAGAGCACTGTACATAAAAAAGAAATTTTTTTACAAAGAAATAAACTACTGTATGTATATGCTAAGAAATGAATATACTGTATGCATTGTTTTTACAGTAAAGGCGAAAACAAATTACTTGGAAAAAAAAGTCAGTGAAACATTTTTGTTTAGCAGATGTTATTCTAGATTTAGCTGCAGTGTCCCTCCATTTTTTTTATCCACAGAACGTCTTTTGGAATTGAAGTTGGATTCTTCTCGATGTATTGAAGGGCGACGTCAAAAACGTTTTTTGCATCGGTGTGTGAAATCCGGGTGGGGGGTTCGTCTTCGCCGTCCGCTCATTCACAGTTTCCTGGCTAACAGCGGCATCAATCTCGTCGTCATTAAGCTCTTCAAAAGTGTCACAGTCGTTGTCACATTCGTTGATTGACTCTTCAACTTCAATGGCAGGGAAGTTCGGCTCCAGAGTTTGTAGATCTTTAACGATTTCCAGTGCGTCGTTGTTTTGCTCATCTTCGGTATGCTCATTTTCAGTCATACCTTGTGGCCAAAGCTTACGCCACGATTTCCGCAGTGTGTAATGTTTCAGTTTATCCCATGCTGCAGCGATTGTGTAGATAGCATCTCTGATATTCAGGGATTTCATTGCCTCAAATAAGTTATGACCTCGTTCAGATTTTTCCAAGATTGAGCTGATATACTTTCTGCGATATCGCCTTTTTAACCATTCGATAACGCCCTGATCCATTGGTTGGATGAGTGAGGTCACATTAGGAGGCAGAGAGAGAGCTTTTATGTCCCCTTTCACCCAAATTTCCTCAGATGGATGTGATGGTGCGTTATCCAACAGCAGTAGAGCACGAACAGACAGATTTTTTTGCTTCAAGTCTTTTTCGACCGATGGCACAAACTTGTCAAAAAACCAGGATTTAAAAAGGTTGCAGTCCATCCAAGTAGATTTTTGATTGCGGAGATAAACCGGCAGGGAAGATAAATTCGTATTTTTGAATGACCTTGGGTTCTTAGATTTGCCAATGACGAACAAGGGGAGCTTGTGAGTACCATCTGCGTTGCTACAAGGAATGACTGTTATTCTATCTTTTATAAGTTTCGTTCCTATCACGGATTCATTTGGAGCTGCGAGCGTTTTTGTTGGCAACATTTTGAAGTTCAGCCCCGTCTCGTCGATTTATACCCTTGGCAGGGTAACAATTCATTTTCTTCTACAATTTCTTGAAACTTAACAGAAAACTGCGGCATCGGCAGATAGTTTTTCACCGAAAATAGAAACAAATCGGACACCAAGACGAGTTTTCCAGCTATCAATCCAGCCTTCACTGGCAGCAAATTTTCTTTCGGCTTCCAGTTTTTTGTGCAAAACTATCGCTTTTTCTTTGAGAATTGGCCCGGATATTGGAGTTCCTTTCCTTCTTTCTTGTCAAAACCACATCCACAATTCCTTATCGAGCAGTTCAAGTTTAGGCATTTTTGATGTTTTGCGATTCTTCAGTGTGTTTTCACCATCAGTCGCAACTAAAATGGTTCAAATGGCTCTGAGCACTATGCGACTTCACTGCTGAGGTCATCAGTCCCCTAGAACTTAGAACTACTTAAACCTAACTAACCTAAGGACATCACACATATCCATGCCCGAGGCAGGATTCGAACCTGCGCCGGCCGGAGTGGCCGAGCGGTTCTGGGGGCTACGGACTGGAACCGCGCGACCGCTGCGGTCGCAGGTTCGAATCCTGCCTCGGGCATGGATGTGTGTGATGTCTTTAGGTTAGTTAGGTTTAAGTAGTTCTAAGTTCTAGGGGACTTATGACCACAGCAGTTGAGTCCCATAGTGCTCAGAGCCATTTGAGCCCTTTCGAACCTGCGACCGCAGCGGTCGCCCGGCTCCAGACTGTAGCGCCCAGAACCGCACGGCCACTCCGGCCGGCTCAGCCGTAACTGTATAGGATTCAATGTCTTTCCGATTCTTACTGCAATCATTAATTGTACGAACAGCTACATTCAGTTCCTTTGCAATTTTTTGGAGCGGTTCTCCTTCGTCCAGTCTTAATTTTTCATTTAGTGAAAGAGTTACGTGTTTACGTTTGAACCCAGACATGTTGAAAAACAGACAACTGTACACACAATGAATCTACAGTAATAAGTACTGTAGAGAACACGGAATAAAGCAAACAACGACGTTTTTTAATCCCAACAAAGGATAAAACTGCACAATAACGTACAGTATAACGATATGCACAGTGGCAGACACCGTAACAATGGCCCCACAGGCGTCCAGTCAGTGACGAGTCGGCACAGGCTCGCGAGCCTGAGCATGGTCGGACTAACCGGAGTGACGGACCATCCAAGGTCGGATTAAAGGGGTTCTACTGTAATTTGAAAAAATATTCGCGTGTCGCTATTGCTAAAACAAACCCCACATGGCGAAACTGCGCTTTCACTGAGGAAACTGTGGTGACAGTCGATGACAAGGTTGAGCGATGGCTGCGGAGGTGTGTACGGCCGAACAGACGTGCAACTACCCAGATGAACCAAGGAGCTACGAACAGCGTCTTCTGAACTACCGTTCAGCGAACGTTGCAGCGTATAGGCCTCCGCAGCACCTCGTTCATGCGCCCATGTTGACTGCCGTTGCCGGACGGTGTGGCCGTGCGGTTCTAGGCGCTTTAGTTTGGAACCGTGTGACCGCTACGGACGCAGGTTCGAATTCTGCCTCGGGTATGGATGTGTGTGATGTCCTTAGGTTAGTTAGGTTTAAGTAGTTCTAAGTTCTAGGGGACTGGTGACCACAGATGTTAAGTCCCATAGTGCTCAGAGCCATTTGAACCATTTTTTGCTCAGAGCCATTTGAACCATTTGACTGCTGTTCATCGGCGACAAATGCTGGGACTTGCGCACCAGTACCGCAACTGGACGTCCACTGACTGCGACAAGTGGCCTTTTCGGATGAATCACGTTGCATGCTCTGTCCGACAGACGGCCGATGGCGTTTACGTTGGAAACATCTGGGAGTAAGGGGCACAGGCCAGTGGAGGAGCGGTATGATATATGGAACGTATCCTGGAATTCCATGGGTGATCTCGTCGTTATCGTTGGAAGGCACTGTGGATCTACGAAAGGGTGCACCTGTCATTGGTGACCACATCTATCCCCACGTGGATGTTGTTGTTCATCGGCACGCTGGCGTCTATCAGGAGGACAATGAAACATGTCACACAGCTCGTTGCGTATGTGCGTGGTTCGAAGAGCACCAGGATGGGTTTACCGACTCCCCTGGGCACCAGACTCCCTAGATGTAAACGCAATCGAGTATCTGTGGTACCACCTTGACCCGGATGTTCGTCCCATGAATCCTCTATCGAGTTCCACGGCCCTGGAGTCTACATGGTTCCATATTCCCGTCAGAATATTCCAGAATTTCACTGACTCTCATCCTGAACGCCTCGCGCTGCAAATGCTGGTTACTCAGGCTTTTGACAGACGGTATATTAATGTGACTGGACAGTGTAAGCTGGGGCAAGAAGTCAAACGAAATTCAATTAATCTGTAATCAGCCACGGATGATCATGGTTCCTTTACACCAAAACACCTAAATATATCTGAAAATCCTCCGAAATTGTGTTGGTAGATGTTGGCTTCACAGTAATGGTTCTACAACACTCCTATTCAGCTCGGTATGTTATGCACTTGGAACTGTCTGTCGTTGGGTTCAACGATGTGTAGACAAAAATGGCAGCTTATTTTGCATACTATCAGTTTTGTTGTCCTACGAATTTACCTTATGTGGTAATACAGCTAAACATTTAGTTAGTCTGGTCATTGTGCTCTTCGATCGAAGCAGTACAAAATGAAATTACTTGCTAATTCTAGCATGATTAGAGCTGTTTTCTAATTCATCAGGATAAATGCGAAAAATCAGAAGAAAGGCAGGTGTCAATGTGGGAACGTTTTGCCGTAAGTGTAATGGTATTGTATGGCTCCGTCTTGATGTGCGATCTGCTGTTTTCTCTGACATTATGCATAAAAAAACGAAGCCATTTGTACGAGGGTGAGTCAAATGAAAACCTTACATATTTTTTTAAATATTGTTTATTGTGCAGCTGTATCACTTTTCAACATGATCTCCCCCACGCTCAATGCAAGTTCTCCAGCGCTTACAAAGTGCATAAATTCTTTTAGAAAAAAAATTCTTTTGGCAGTCCGCGCAACCACTCATGCACCGCGTGGCGTACTTCTTCATCAGAACGGAACTTCTTTCCTCCCATTGCGTCTTTGAGTGGTCCAAACATGTGGAAATCATCTGGGGCAAGGTGTGGTGAGAATGGTGGATGAGGAAGACACTCAAAATGCACGTCTGTGATTGTTGCAACTGTTGTACGGGCAGTGTGGAGCCTTGCATTGTCATGTTGCAAAAGGACACCTGCTGACAGCAATCCACGTCGCTTTGATTTGATTGCAGGCCGCAGATGATTTTTTAGGAGATCTGTGTATGATGCACTGGTGTCAGTGGTCCTTCTAGGCATGTAATGCTCCAAAATGACGCCTTTTTCGTCCCAAAAGAGAGTCAGCATAACGTTCCCTGCTGATGGTTCTGTTCGAAACTTCTTTGGTTTTGGTGATGAGGAATGGTGCCATTCCTTGCTCGCTCTCTTCGTTTCCGGTTGGTGGAAGTGAACCCCGGTTTCGTCCCCAGTAACGATTCTTGCAAGGAAGCCATCACCTTCTCGTTCAAAGCGCTGAAGAAGTTCTTCACAAGCATCAACACGTAGTTCTCTCATTTCAGGAGTCAGCTGCCGTGGCACCTTTCTTGCAGACACTTTGTGAAACTGGAACGCATGATGCACAATGTGGTGTGCTGACCCATGACTAATCGGTAAACATGCTGCAATGTCATTCAGTGTCACTCGGCGGTTTTCCTTCACTATGGCTTCAACTGCTGCAAAGTTCCATGGAGTCACAACTTGTTGTGCCTGACCTGGACGAGGAGCATCTTCCACTGAAGTCACACCATTTACGAACCTCCTACTCCATTTGTAGCCTTGCTGCTGTGACAAACATGCATCACCGTACTGAACCTTCATTAGTCGATGAATTTCAATAGGTTTCACACCTTCACTACGCAAAAACCGAAAAACAGAACGCTGTTCTTCCCCGATGCAAGTCGCAAGTGGGGCGGCAATCTTTATATTGATACTGCGATGCTATGTGTTCATCTACACTATGCTGCCACGTACAGGCCATTCTGTATGCTGTTTGTAGCACGCTTACCAACTTACAGGATAACGGCGCGAAATTTCAATTTGTTGTTACAAATTTAAGGTTTTCATTTTCCTCACCTTCGTAGATTTTCCGAATGTCTGCCTGGCCCACGTCGTAAGTATTTCGGCAAACAAACTAGTTTCCATCTTAAGGTAATTCCTGATGACTGCTTCTCTGCTCCGGTGGGCGTCTATATACATCAGCCGCTACACCCCCCCACCCCCACCCCCCCACCCATCACAAGGAGTGGGTGGTGGAGATGACGTAGATTAACGGCTGCTTTTCGTACTGGATGTGTGACAGAACATAGCGCGAACTTAACTCCAATTATTAGCGCAGTTTTAACATCATGACTGTTTTTCCTTTCTCGTAGCACTGTCGTTGCATGATGATAGTAGAGTTCCGTAAGTAGCCAGATAAAAACGTCGTAGAGGGAAGGTAGCAAATTACATACAGCTAATGCTGTTCGTTGGTTGTTAAGGAATGGAAAATCTCAAGTACATCCTTGAAAAGGTAGACACGAAGATTATTATTTCTTTTTATGGCTATAGTCTGACTGTAAACTAAAAAGCGAGCATCGGTCTTGGTGGAGGAGAGGTCTTCCCCGGAAGAATGATACAGCTACCGTTCACAGTGTCGAAGAAGCAACTTCCCGTGCAGCACTGCACTGCAAAGTTTTATTCTTTTCGCAAAATCTGTTCATGTACGTTTCTTGCAATAGTTATATTCGTTACTTATTTCTTTATATCGTTTGAAACGCATTTACTGAAAAATAACACTCCAAACGATACATATCGAACGTGCGATCGTAAATCGATCATGTGACTCTGGTGACGGGCGTTACGAGTATGTTTACGGTGGTCGCTACATCAACGACAAAAGAAGAGCGTTACAAAAATACTTGTAATTGCAAAGGATACGACTTATCTAACTCGTCATCGGTATTGTCATCAAGGGAAAGTCCATTACGGTGGTCTGGTTGGATAATTTGGAAGAGTCGAACCATGTATTCTTCCTGTTACTCGTTCGTTTTCCGCACTGTCCGCAATGAAATTGTAAACAGTATTTCAGCATCGAAACCGTTCTTACGAAGTTTTACACACTTGCACTACCACAGTCTACATAGTCCCTTCTTCCCTCGTCCCATGGTACTCCATATTTTCGATAAAAAGTCGAACAATTTTCTACGCTGGATAAACATGGAATTAGATTTTTCCACGTGAGAGAATCCGCCGAAGAAACGTCAAGAAAACCAGACATCCCACTCACTAACGACATAAATCGTCCGCGATTCCCTAGAAACTCACAAATAATTCGCAGAGGTATGCAATCTAGAGCTGTCTTGTGACAGCCAGAGCGAGAGCACCAGCAGCAGCGAGTACTGTTTGTATAAAGCGTTTATTTTGCATTTTGTTTACGACCTTCCACTAAGGAAGGGATTCTATTTGTGTTTATCTGCTCTGCATAGTAACTAACAGTTCTTGATAAAACTTTACGTAGTTTTCGTGTTAGATTTCTTAGTGTTTTCTTGATCGTTTAGAACAGAAAGCGCCCTAAAACCGTCTTTTGTTTGTTTCGCGGCCGTTAGCCACTAGTCACTTGAATCAGCAGTTGTCTTGTGACAGCCAGAGCGAGAGCACCAGCAGCAGCGAGTACTTATTTGCTGCGCTTAGCTTTTAAATAGTTTTTCTGGGAAAACCTAGCGTAGTTTTCGCGTCTCGTATTTCAGTGAGTGTTTCTTGATTATCAGAGTAGCTCATCAGAAGATTATCTTGGGAATTTGTCACCGTATAGAGTAGGGTAAACATAGTCATGTGTAGGGACTGTGGTTGTTGTGAGCGGACGCAAGGAGAATTGGCCACTCTTCGGGGGCAGATGGAGGCTTTGTCTGTTAGGCTCATCGAGCTCGAGGCGCAGGCGTCGGCTCGTAGTGGCGTTGGGGCAACTGTGGTGAGACCTATGCCTACTTCGGTGGCCTTGGAATCACATGGAACCCCTGATGTCGCTGCGTCTTCCGGCAGTGAGCATCTTACCGGTCAGCCATCACTCCAGGGTGAATGGCGGACAGTGGTGGGCTCGCGCGTGCCTGGCCGAAAGGCGAAGGTGGGATCTGGCCGCGTGGCAGCTGCCTTACCCCTTTCCAACAGGTACGGGGTGCTTCCTAGTGGTGATGACATCGTTTCCGAGCCACCACAGGATGCCTCGCCTGTTGGGCCAGTGGCCGATTCTCCGGCAAGGTCCCGACAGTCACAGAGGGCGGGCCTATTAGTTATAGGGAGCTCCAACGTTAGGCGGGTTATGGAGCCCCTCAGGAAAATAGCGGGTAGGTCGGGGAAGAATGCCAGTGTGCACTCGGTGTGCTTGCCGGGGGGTCTCGTCCGTAATGTGGAGGAGGCCCTTCCGGCAGCTATTGAACGCACTGGGTGTGACCGGCTGCAGATAGTAGCACATGTCGGAACGAATGACGCCTGCCGCTTGGGTTCTGAGGCCATCCTTGGTTCCTTCCGGCGGCTGGCTGATTTGGTGAAGACAACCAGCATCGCACGCGGAGTGCAAGCTGAGCTTAATATCTGCAGCATAGTGCCCAGAGTCGATCGCGGTCCTCTGGTTTGGAGCCGTGTGGAGGGTCTAAACCAGAGGCTCAGACGACTCTGCGACTATAATGGTTGCAAATTCATCGACCTCCGTTATTGGGTGGAGAACTGTAGGGCCCCCCTAGACAGGTCAGGCGTGCACTACACACCGGAAGCAGCTACTAGGGTAGCAGAGTACGTGTGGCGTGCACACGGGGGTTTTTTAGGTTAGAGGGACCCCCCCCCTTGGGCGAAACGATGAAATACCTGACGGCTTACCAGAGAGGACATTATCATCGTTGATAAAGAACGTCCGTCCTCAGAGACCAAAAACAGGAAAAGTTAACGTAATATTGGTAAACTGCAGGAGTATCCAGGGCAAGGTTCCTGAATTAGTATCTCTTATTGAAGGAAATAGTGCGCATATAGTATTAGGAACGGAAAGTTGGTTAAAACCGGAAGTGAACAGTAACGAAATCCTAGACACAGAATGGAATATATACCGCAAGGATAGGATAAACGCCAATGGTGGAGGAGTATTTATAGCAGTAAAGAATTCAATAATATCCAGTGAAGTTATTAGCGAATGCGAATGTGAAATAATCTGGGTTAAGTATCAAAGGTGGGTCAGATATGATAGTCGGATGCTTCTATAGACCACCTGCATCAGCAACCGTAGTAGTTGAGCGCCTCAGAGAGAACCTGCAGAACGTCGTGAAGAAGTTTCGTGATCATACTATTGTAATAGGGGGAGACTTCAATCTACCAGGTATAGAATGGGATAGTCACACAATCAGAACTGGAGCCAGGGACAGAGACTCTTGTGACATTATCCTGACTGCCTTGTCCGAGAATTACTTCGAGCAGATAGTTAGAGAACCAACTCGTGAAGCTAACGTTTTAGACCTCATAGCAACAAATAGACCGGAACTTTTCGACTCCGTGAATGTAGAAGAGGGTATCAGTGATCATAAGCCAGTGGTTGCATCAATGACTACAAGTGTAATAAGAAATGCCAAGAAAGGAAGGAAAATATATTTGCTTAACAAGAGTGATAGGGCACAAATCGCAGAATATCTGAGTGACCACCATCGAACGTTCATTTCTGAGGAAGAGGATGTGGAACAAAAATGGAAAAAATTCAGAAACATCGTCCAGTACGCCTTAGATAAGTTCGTACCGACTAAGGTCCAAAGCGAGGGGAAAGATCCACCGTGGTATAACAATCATGTACGAAAGGTACTACGGAAACAAAGAAAGCTTCATCATAGGTTTAAGAATAGTCGAATCATAGCTGATAAGGAAAAGCTGAACGAAGCGAAAAAGAGCGTAAAGAGAGCAATGAGAGAAGCATTCAACGAATTCGAACATAAAACATTGGCAAACAATCTAAACAAGAACCCTAAAAAGTTTTGGTCATATGTAAAATCGGTAAGCGGATCTAAATCCCCTATTCAGTCACTCGTTGACCACGATGGCACCGAAACAGAGGACGACCGAAGAAAGGCAGAAATACTGAATTCAGTGTTCCGAAACTGTTTCACTGCGGAAAATCGTAACACGGTCCCTGACTTCAGCCGTCGCACGGACGCCAAAATGGAAAATATTGAAATAAACGATATCGGAATTGAAAAACAACTGCTATCACTTAGTAGCGGAAAAGCATCCGGACCAGACGAGATACCCTTAAGATTCTACAGTGATTATGCTAAAGAACTTGCCCCCTTTCTATCAGCAATTTATCGTAGATCGCTGGAAGAACGTAAAGTACCTAGCGACTGGAAGAAAGCGCAGGTCGTTCCCATTTTCAAGAAGGGTCATAAATCAGATTCGAATAATTATAGGCCTATTTCGCTTACGTCAATCTGTTGTAGAATAATGGAACATGTTTTGTGTTCTCGTATTATGACGTTCTTAGATAATACAAATCTCCTTCATCATAACCAAAATGGATTCCGCAAACGGAGATCATGTGAAACTCAGCTCGCCCTATTTGCCCAAGAAATTCACAGTGCCGTAGACACTGGCGAGCAGATTGATGCCGTATTCCTGGACTTCAGGAAGGCATTTGATACGGTTCCGCACTTACGTTTAGTGAAAAAAATACGAGCTTACGGAATATCGGACCAGGTTTGTGATTGGATTCAGGATTTCCTAGAAGAAAGAACACAACATGTCATTCTTAACGGTTCAAAATCTGCAGATGTAGAGGTAATTTCGGGAGTACCGCAAGGAAGCGTGATAGGACCTTTATTGTTTACAATATACATAAATGACTTAGTTGACAACATCGGTAGCTCCGTGAGGCTATTTGCAGATGACACGGTTGTCTACAAGAAAGTAGCAACATCAGGAGACTCGTACGTACTCCAGGAAGACCTGCAGAGGATTAATGCATGGTGCGACAGCTGGCAGCTTTCCCTAAACGTAGATAAATGTAATATAATGCGCATACATAGGGGCAGAAATCCATTCCAGTACGATTATGCCATAGGTGGTAAATCATTGGAAGCGGTAACGACCGTAAAATACTTAGGAGTTACTACCCGGAGCGATCTGAAGTGGAATGATCACATAAAACAAATAGTGGGAAAAGCAGGCGCCAGGTTGAGATTCATAGGAAGAATTCTAAGAAAATGTGACTCATCGACGAAAGAAGTAGCTTACAAAACGCTTGTTCGTCCGATTCTTGAGTATTGCTCATCAGTATGGGACCCTTACCAGGTTGGATTAATAGAAGAGATAGACATGATCCAGCGAAAAGCAGCGCGATTCGTCATGGGGACATTTAGTCAGCGCGAGAGCGTTACGGAGATGCTGAACAAGCTCCAGTGGCGGACACTTCAAGAAAGGCGTTACGCAATACGGAGAGGTTTATTATCGAAATTACGAGAGAGCACATTCCGGGAAGAGATGGGCAACATATTACTACCGCCCACATATATCTCGCGTAATGATCACAACGAAAAGATCCGAGAAATTAGAGCAAATACGGATACTTACAAGCAGTCGTTCTTCCCACGCACAATTCGTGAATGGAACAGGGAAGGGGGGATCAGATAGTGGTACAATAAGTACCCTCCGCCACACACCGTAAGGTGGCTCGCGGAGTATAGATGTAGATGTAAGGGAACGACGGAAAACGGATAAAAATTACGATCACAAATAATTGATTATAACTCTCGCCACCAGAGTCGCATGATCGATTTACGATGTATCGTTTGAACATCATATCTTCGATAGGCAATAATTCTTGGAAATTACCGATTTAAATGACTCACTGTTGTAGGGTCGGTATAACTTTGTGGGTCAGCCTGTAGATGCTGTTTGTGACGTAGCTCGGTGGAGAGAACGTTGACTCGCCTACTCGCTCTTCAGTTTGCAAGCAGGGTTATACCGCTGCTTAGAAACGATCATCTTCTCGGCCAACAATGTTCTCGTATTCATTAATTCGGATATCCTCTATACGTACTGTATGTGCAACATAAATTTTCACAAAGGGGGGAAATGGGGGGAAGGTTGGTAGGAGCGGATACATACCATCTCTGCGACGCTCCTGGCCAACACTCACAGCTCAAGGAGTACGTAAAGCAGACATACATTTATCCTTCTACAAAGGTAGGTGTGATGCCTGTAGGTAACGACCGCTTAAATGATTTTATGTAGTCGAAACCGAAATCTAGTAGTTATTAATTTCATATTTCTACCATCCTATGTTAATGTGAACAATATTGTGTGTTAATTAACATTGACACAAGTCAGTACCGGCAGAATTGTATCGACTGCTGCGCTCCCAGCCAAGTTTCATAGCACTTGTAGCGTTAACGTTGTTTACTGCTACAGGGTGTTTCAAAAATGACCGGTATATTTGAAACGGCAATAAAAACTAAACGAGCAGTGATAGAAATACACCGTTTGTTGCAATATACTTGGGACAACAGTACATTTTCAGGCGGACAAACTTTCGAAATTACAGTAGTTACAATTTTCAACAACAGATGGCGCTGCAAGTGATGTGAAAGATATAGAAGACAACGCAGTCTGTGGGTGCGCCATTCTGTACGTCGTCTTTCTGCTGTAAGCGTGTGCTGTTCACAACGTGCAAGTGTGCTGTGGACAACATGGTTTATTCCTTAGAACAGAGGATTTTTCTGGTGTTGGAATTCCACCGCCTAGAACACAGTGTTGTTGCAACAAGACGAAGTTTTCAACGGAGGTTTAATGTAACCAAAGGACCGAAAAGCGATACAATAAAGGATCTGTTTGAAAAATTTCAACGGACTGGGAACGTGACGGATGAACGTGCTGGAAAGGTAGGGCGACCACGTACGGCAACCACAGAGGGCAATGCGCAGCTAGTGCAGCAGGTGATCCAACAGCGGCCTCGGGTTTCCGTTCGCCGTGTTGCAGCTGCGGTCCAAATGACGCCAACGTCCACGTATCGTCTCATGCGCCAGAGTTTACACCTCTATCCATACAAAATTCAGACGCAGCAACCCCTCAGCGCCGCTACCATTGCTGCACAAGAGACATCCGCTAACGATATAGTGCACAGGATTGATGACGGCGATATGCATGTGGGCAGCATTTGGTTTACTGACGAAGCTTATTTTTACCTGGACGGCTTCGTCAATAAACAGAACTGGCGCATATGGGGAACCGAAAAGCCCCATGTTGCAGTCCCATCGTCCCTGCATCCTCAAAAAGTACTGGTCTGGGCCGCCATTTCTTCCAAAGGAATCATTGGCCCATTTTTAAGATCCGAAACGATTACTGCATCACGCTATCTGGACATTCTTCGTGAATTTGTGGCGGTACAAACTGCCTTAGACGACACTGCGAACACCTCGTGGTTTATGCAAGATGGTGCCCAGCCACATCGCACGGCCGACGTCTTTAATTTCCTGAATGAATATTTCGATGATCGTGTGATTGCTTTGGGCTATCCGAAACATACAGGAGGCGGCGTGGATTGGCCTCCCTATTCGCCAGACATGAACCCCTGTGACTTCTTTCTGTGGGGACACTTGAAAGACCAGGTGTACCGCCAGAATCCAGAAACAATTGAACAGCTGAAGCAGTACATCTCATCTGCATGTGAAGCCATTCCGCCAGACACGTTGTCAAAGGTTTCGGGTAATTTCATTCAGAGACTACGCCATATTATTGCTACGCATGGTGGATATGTGGAAAATATCGTACTATAGAGTTTCCCAGACCGCAGCGCCATCTGTTGTTGAAAATTGTAACTACTGTAATTTCGAAAGTTTGTCTGCCTGAAAATGTACTGTTGTCCCAAGCATATTGCAACAAACGGTGTATTTCTATCGCTGCTCGTTTAGTTTTTATTGCCGTTTCAAATATACCGGTCATTTTTGAAACACCCTGTATATCGTTATCACTACGTTATCGACATACTGTCAATGTCGCCTCCATGTGCTAGTGATCGGCCCCCTGTTGCAGGACACGCACACACTGGACCTGGGTCGCTACCAGCAGAGCGGCGCCAACATCACGACGCTGCGGCTCGTCCAGCCGGACAGCGAGCTCGTGCTGAAGAGCATGCAGGACTTCCAGTACCTGCGCACGGCGCAGCCCATCCACATTAGACCGGAGACTCTGCGGGTGAGGCTGCAATGTAGGAAAAGAGATGTAGGCTACTTACAAGGGAACCTCCCCATCGCACCCCCCTCAGATTTAGTTATAAGTTGATACAGTGGAAAGGCCTTGAAAAACTGAACACAGATCAATCGAGAAAACAGGAAGAAGTTGTGTGGAACTATGAAAAAATAAGCAAAATATACAAACTGAGTAGTCCATGCGCAAGATAGGCAACATCAAGGATAATTTGAGGTCAGGAGCGCCGTGGCCCCGTGGTTACCGTCAGCAGCTGGGGCACGGGAGATTCTTGGTTCAAGTCTTCCTGCGAGCGAAAAGTTTAATTTTTTATTTTCAGACAATTATCAAAGTTCTGGCACTCACACATAATCAACTTCGCTCTCCAAAATTCCAAGACATGTTCAGATTTGCTTGGACATATGCAGGATTTGACGGTCTACACACGGAAAAATATGAAAACGTTAAAAACATATGTTTTGACAGAGCACAGGGAAAAGTGTGCGACTGTGAAACTGTTGGATTCATTTGTTGCAGTTTATGTGACAAACTCTTATGTTTTCATCACTTTTTGGGAGTAATTATCACATCCACAAGAAAACCTAAATCGGGCAACGTAGAAGAATCATTTTACCCATTCGCCAAGTGTACAAGTTAGGTGGGTCGACAACATATTTCTGTCATGTGACTCACATGCCGTCACCAGTGTCGTATAGAATATATCAGACGTGTTTTCCTGTGGAGGAATCGGTTGACCTATGACCTTGCGACCAATGTTTTCGGTTGCCATTGGAGAGGCACGTCCTTTCGTCTACTAATCGCACGGTTTTGCGGTGCGGTCGCAAAACACAGACACTAAACTTATTACAGTGAACAGAGACGTCAATGAACGAACGGACAGATCATAACTTTGCGAAAATAAAGAAAAACTTTTTACGCGAGGGGAGACTTGAACCAAGGACCTCTCATTCGGCAGCTGCTCACGCTAACCACGAGACCACGGCGCTCCTGAGCTCAGGTTATCCCTGATGATCCCTGTCTTCGCATGGACTACTCAGTTTGTATCTTTTGCTTATTTTTACACACAACTTCTTCCTGTTTTCTCGATTGATCTGTGTTCAGTTTTTCAAGGCCTATCCACTGTGCCAACTTATAACTAAATCTGAGGGGGGTGCGATGGGGAGGTTCCCTTGTAAGTAGGAGACAGTCTGTTCGTCACAGTGTCACTTCGTTCACATATTCGTGAACATAGTACAATTCTTTCGATACGAGCATTTTAGAAATTTTAGTGCGAAATTTTGCGTGTGTTTCGCAAACTGACCAGTCGAGAACCAGTATGTTGTTCATTCTTGCTTGCCTGCTTGCTTGCTAAGTTAATTATCTTATAACTGTAGTGTTTAGACATGTTATCCAAAACAGACATTCGCCACAGTAAACATTTGACTCACAAAACAAACAGCTGAAGCTGTAGCCACATAACTTTAGGTCTCGCTATGCGTGCCAGACAGCTAGTACGGTTTTACAAACGAGCTTGTGTTCAGTCGATGTAAAAAGGAACAAAGCTGTCAGTGGAAGCTACTTCTGGAAGGTTGATAAATATTCCAAAATCAATAACTTCTACGAGCAGAAAAATATGTATTTCAAAGAAATGTACTGCTGAAGATTTTACAATTAAGGCTTTCCTTTGTTATATCCGTTGCTGCTGCCTCTGGATCACGAGGCCCGTGTTCGATTCCCGGCCGGATTGGGGATTTTCTTCGCCCTGGGACTGGGTGTCTGTGTTGTCCTCATCATTCCATCATCATTCATGGAAGTGGCGAGATTTGACTGAGTAAAGATTGGGAATTTGCATGGGCGCTGCTAACGGCGCAGTTGAGCGCCCCACAAACCCAACACCATCATCCTTTGTTACGTCACGCCCTTACATCTAATGATATTGATCTTCACAATGCACGCTTTTCTGGCCACGCGTGTTCTTCATATCACGTCTCATTACGACCACATGTAATTCATTTGCACTCATGCAGGTTTAGTTTGCGAAATGGGGATATTACTGCGAACAATCCCTGAGATTATAAGCGGCAAGCAAGATCGTATGGACATGTGGCCAGAAATTTCCAACATAAACATAGAAGAACTTTGACCGTAACCGTGGTATCAGCCCAAGGAAGGGGGCCCGCCGTTACAGAGTAAGCCAGACGACCGTGTGGAACACTCTCCACCACAACTACCACAATCTTTAAGATTTACAGCGCAGGCCGGCGTTATTGCCTACGGACTTACCTTCGCGCCGACGATTTTGTCAGAACTTTTTGAGTGGGGCTATGTGACGCCGATGTAAATCGTGGGAGGTCTCACTTTCGTATAAAGTCAGTCTTGCCGTTAAATACATTTATTACGACAGCATTTCCAACAAAAACACATCTAATACCCTGTCGTAACTTCTTACCACGCAAAATGACAATGGCATATTAGAAATACTACGCAATAAGCCGGCCGTTGTGGCCGAGCGGTTCTAAACGTTTCAGTCTGGAACCGCGCGACCGCTACGGTCGCAGGTTCGAATACTGCCTCGGGCATGGATGTGTGTCAAGTCCTTAGGTTAGTTGTTAGGTTTAAGTAGTTTTAAATTCTAGGGGACTGATGACCTCAGATGTTGAGTCCCATAGTGCTCAGAGCCATTTGAACTACGCAATACTATCACGGAGTTGTAGCTATCTTAAGATCTACATGCCAACTTAACCAATACACATCATCATACCACTTCGGTTACTATCGGCCACATTCTCATTCAATTCATACATTCAGTTCTTTTGTCAATTCTAGCCTGACATATCCTACAAAATATCTCGCTCAAAATCATGTGATTAAAGTGGGTTTCACGTTGTGACAATTTCGATTTCAGATCATGGTATACATATAAATTATTACCTTGTAGGCGAGGGGAATATTCCGGAAACGATGGTCACAATGGAAAGATGAGACCTTTTTTTAAATTTAGTTCTTTGAAACCATCTCTCCGACAAAAAAAGAAGGCCTATAATATGTGAAGGCGTATTTTTTTTATGAATTCAGAGAGTATAAAGTTAATGACGTGCAAAACATGTGCTAAACAGTGTATTTACACTGCTTCCAACTGTGTGCAGTTCCATTGAAGAACACATATTACTATATTTAAGTTAAATATAAAACCATCCTGCAATAACACTGAGAGAATGACGGTAATCTGTGTACCTTCCCGGACGCGAGTTAATGTGAAATTCTTGCTCCTTTTCATGTAAGGATCGATCTTCCGAAGTGAGTCACTATAAATTACCTGGTTAAATATATCTATAGTGTTGTTAGGGGACACTAATATGGGTGCCCTTCGTCTTTATGACTGCTTGAAATCAGTTGAGACAGTCTCAGTGAGGTGACAATGTAGCCCATTCTTTCTCAAGAGCCGAAACCAGAGAGTGATGATGTTGGACACTAAGATCTAGAGTGCAGTCAACGTTGTAATTCAACCCAAAAGTGTTCCACTGGGTTCTGGTCCGGAGTCTGGGAAGGCCAGTCCATTTCAGAAGTCGCGCGAGATAGCCGTGAGGTTTAAGGCGCCTTGCCACGGTTCGCGCGGCTCCCCCACGTCAGAAGTTCGAGTCCTCTCTCGGGCATGGCTGTGTGTGTCGTCTTTAGCGTAAGTTGGTTTAAGTTAGATTAAGTAGTGTGTAAGCCTAGGGACCGATGACCTCATCAGTCTGGTCCCATAGGAACTTACCACAAATTTCCAAAATTTCCATTTCAGGAATGTTATTCCCCCCAAACCATTGCCTCACGGATGCTGCCTTATTACAGGGTGCTTTGTCATGGTGATAAGAATCAGTCTTCGTTTCCGAACTGTTCTACTTTTGTACATTATGGACAAATTCGTAAAATGTGCCCATATCCTTCTGCATTTAGAATTTTCTTAAACACAGTAAGCAAACCATCCTCGAACGACGAAAAACACTCCACGCCTTAACATCACCTCCTCCGTAATTCAGTGTTGTGACTACACACGATGGCAGACATCCATCGGTTTCAGACCAGGTATAGCGTGATTCATCACTCCAGATTACTCCCTTCCACTGATCCACTGTGCAGTAGCGACGCTATTTACACCTTCTCAAGCGTGGCTTAGCATGGACTACAGAAATGTGGGGCTTCTGAGGAGCTGATCGACCGTTGCACGTGATTCCATACGCACAATTGTTGTGCCGGTTGGTTGGCTGATACCACTTTGCAACTCACTAGTGATTCCTTGCACTGATTTCATGAGATTTTTACAGTCACCTTCCACAGTGATCGATGATACGTATCTGCCAGTGTAGGAGGTCTACCTGGTCTTGCTTAGCTGTGACTGTTCCTTCGTGTATCCGCTTCAGATTCACATCATCAATAGTGGACTTCGGCAGCTTTAGAAAGATTTGTTACTCATTGCAGTTGACATCCAGTGACTAGTCCACGTTCGACGTTACAAAGCTCTCCCGATCGGCTCATTCCCCCTTTGCTGCTTCTCTGGTGACTACACAATTCTCCTTGCGTCCTTTTATGCTGATGGGCCAGCCTCTCGTGACATCTAGTAGTAAACTGGGGTTTACACAGGGTTAGCTTTATTATTATTATTATTATTTTCGATTATTCCCTTTTGAGAGAGCGATTGAACTTGAGCAGTCATGATTTATTCTTCCTTCTTCGTTCTTCCCAAATTCTCTTCATACGTTCACTGTGTTCTCTCTTGCGTTCTTCTGACCATCTTTTTCCAGTTTTGTTCTCCGTATGTTCTTGTTTAAGTGTGTGTTTCTGTATGATGTTTCTAAACTGTTATCTATTGCTTATGTTGTCTTGTGTGATCCCCAGTTCATTAATGTCTTCTTCTGCTTCAGTGATCCACTTTGTCTTGTTTCTGCTCTTGTTTACTATCTCAAAGATTTGTCTTGTGAGCTTGCTTTTATTCATCCTGCTGATATGTCCATAAAATTTACTCCTTCTCTTTCTACAGGTGTCTGTTATTGTTTCTATGTCTTTGTAAATCTCTCTAGTTGGCCTCTTCATTCAAATTCCTTCCCGAAACAATGGTCCATATATTTTCCTCAGAATTTTTCTTTCCTGCTTTTCAATCTCTCTGATCTTCGCATGACCATGAATCACTGCAATTTCTGCAGCATAAAGTGCTTGTGGTAGGACTACTGAGTTGTAATGCCTTAGTTTCGCATTGACAGAAAGAGATTTCTTATTATAGTGATTCCAAGTGAGCTTATATGCTTTTTGTAATCTGGAGATTCTATCTTTATTGGCTATTGAGTTCAGTCCTGATGGCTGGATTATCTCTCCCATGTATATGAAGTGGGCAACTTGTGCCACTTTCCCGTATTTAGTAGTAATGAGGAAATTATCTACGTGTTTGTTTTCCATAAACTGTGTTTTCTTGTAGGAGATTTGTAGCCTAGTTTTATGTGAGATTTCATGTAGCTTTACCAATGCAAGTTTGGCTTCCTCTCTATTTCTCCTTAGAATCGCAAGGTTTTCCGCGAAAGCCAGACGCTTCACCCTCATTCTCTGCTCTTTTTTAATCCCAAGGGTTAGCTTTATATCTTTTTACCAGATAGTATAGTTACTAGGGTAGCATGTTTATTTCTACGTACTGCCTGTTTTGTATTGTTTTAGTAGTTGCTGTGTAGCAGGCACAGGGTGACAATTATTGAACTATAAAAAGAAACGTAAATTAGTCATGAACTACGGCGTGCACACACTTTAGTCAACATGTAAACGTCATTACAGGTATGCGGATTTAGGTTATGACATGTTCGATATGCGCGCCATCATTGGCGATGATGCGCAGCCGAATAGCGAAATTGCGTGTGACCCGCTAAAGTGTCAGAACATCGATGCAGTCGATGATCTCCTGAATGGCTGTTTTCAGCTGAGAAATGGTTTTGGGGCTATTGCTGTACACCTGGTCCTTAACATCGGCCCACAAAAGGGAGGCGCATGTGTTCAGATCCGGAGGATCTGGCGGCCAATCGAGACCTATGCCAATGGCTTCTGAGTACCACAGAGCCAGAATGAGGTCCCCAGAGTGCTCTCCTGCTACGACGGGGTCGAACTTTGTCTTACATGATCCACATATTGTCGAAATCAGGGTCACTTTGGATAATGAGGATGAAATCATCTTCCAAAACCTTCACGTACAGTTCGGTAGTCACCGTGCCATCAAGGAATATCACAGTGATTATCCCGTGACAGGACACTGACACCACACGGTCACCTGTTGAGGGTGAAGAGACTTGTCGATAGCGAAATGCGGATTCTCAGTCCCCCAAACGCGCCAGATTTGCTTATTGACGAACGTATTCAAACGAAAGTGGGATTCGTCGCGAATCTAAGGCATTTTCATATCAAAGTCCTGTTCGTAAATTCTATGGACAATAGTGTTAGCGGAACACAACCGCTGTTCCACGGCTCTGGGGATTAATGGTTGATGGGTTTGAATTTTGTGTTGGGAGAGATGCAGGTCTTCAGCAACAATTTGTCGCAATGTATTCCGGTTGATTCCCACCTGTTGTGCGCCTGGTTTGAAACACAACGCCTGTCTTCTCGATGTTGTCAGGCGTTTTCACCCTTTTTGGACGACCAACATTGCCAACTCTGTCATCACGAACACTACCCGTTCTTTGAAACATGCGAATTAGGTTCACGATTGTTAGCACACTTGGACCGGTTGTGTTAATCACGAACTCGGTGGCAAACTTCCTTCGAATCGCTGCTGGGCTGTTATTACTCACATAGTAGGCTTTCACAAGCGCTATACGTTCAGGCAACGTGAAGTTTTCACGTGCAAATGGCCGACTACAACAAGGCGCGTGCGCATGCGCATACTACACTACTGGCCATTAAAATTGCTACACCAAGAAGAAATGCAGATGATAAACGGGTATTCATTGGACAAATATATTATACTAGAACTGACATGTGATTACATTTTCACGCTATTTGGGTGCGTAGATCCTGAGAAATCAGTACCCAGAACAACCACCTTTGGCTGTAATAACGGCCTTGATACGCCGGGGCATTGAGTCAAACAGAACTTGGATGGCGTGTACAGGTACAGCTGCCCATGCAGCTTCAACACGATACCATAGTTCATCAAGAGTAGTGACTGGCGTATTGTGACGAGCCAGTTGCTCCACCATCATGGACCAGACATTTTCAATTGGTGAGAGATCTGGAGAAAGTGCTGGTCGGGGCCGCAGTATAACATCTTCTGTATCCAGAAAGGCCCGTACAGGACATGCAACATGCGGTCGTGCATTATCCTGCTGAAATGTAGGGTTTCGCAGGGATCGAATGAAGGGTAGAGCCACGGGTCGTAACACATCTGAAATGTAACGACCACTGTTCAAAGTGGCGTCAATGCGAACAAGAGGTGACCGAGACGTGTAACCAATGGCACCCCATACCATCAAGCCGGGTGATACGCCTGTATGGCGATGACGAATACACGCTTCCAAGGTGCGTTCACCGCGATGTCGCCAAACACGGATGCTACCACCATAATGCTTTAAACAGAACCTGGATTCATCCGAAAAAATGACGTTTTGCCATACGTGCACCCAGGTTCGTCGATGAGTACACCATCGCAGGCGCTCCTGTCTGTGATGCATCGTCAAGGGTAACCGCAGCCACGGTCTCCGAGCTGATAGTCCATGCTGCTGCAAACGTCGTCGAATTGTTAGTGGAGATGGTTGTTGTCTTGCAAACGTCCCCATGTGTTAACTCAGGGATCGAGACGTGACTGCACGATCCGTTACAGCCATGAGGATAGGATCCCTGTCATCTCGACTGCTAGTGATAAGAGGCCGTTGGGATCCAGCACGGCGTTCCGTATTACCCTCCTGAACCCACCGACTCCATATTCTGCTAACTTTCATTGGATCTCGACGACCGCGAGCAGCAATGTCGCTATAAGATAAACCGCAATCGCGATAGGCTACAATCCGACCTTTATCAAAGTCGGAAACGTGATGGTACGCATTTCTCCTCGTTAGACGAGGCATCACAACAACGTTTCACCAGGCAACGCCGGTCAACTGCTGTTTGTGCGTGGGAAATCGGTTGTACACTTTCCTCATGTCAGCACGTTGTAGGTGTCGCCACCGGCGCCAACCTTGTGTGAATGGTCTGAAAAGCTATCATTTGCATATCACAGCATCTTCTTCCTGTCGGTTAAATTTCGCGTCTGTAGCACGTCATATTCGTGGTGTAGCAATTTTAATGACCAGTAGTGTAATTTCCATCATGCCCGCGGCCATCAGTGCAGTTTGAACGTTCTAACGCAAACCGTCCGGAAGTTAAGACGATTTTATTTCACGTGGTTCAGTAACTGTCACCCTGTTAGGTGTGTGATGGTGAGGTTATGACGGAGTGACGTTGCGTCAGACGGAGACGGCGCTGGTGTTCGACGCGGTGCACGTGCTGGCCAACGCGCTCTTCAAGGGCAGCACGGCGCAGCCGGTGCGCGAGCAGCGCCTGCCCTGCCACAGCGGCGTCGGCGCCGTCTGGGACCACGGCATCGGCGTCCGCGAGTTCATCCGCGACGTGAGTGCTAGTGCTCCGCCTCTCTGTCGGCGCATCACCGCTCCTCACAAGGCAAACTTCCCATCGCACCTCTACCCCCTCCCCCCCCCCCCCCCCCACACACACACACACAGATTTAGTAGTAAGATGACCCAGTGGATACTCCGTCAAAAACCGAATGCAGGTGAAGCATGAAAACAGGAAGGAGGTGAATGTTAAAAGATATATCGGCTCAACCAGTTGTTTATAGTGTAAAACACTAAGATTGACGCGTTTCGGAAGTCCAGCTTCCATCATCAGAATAATAAAAAGTAAAAGAACCTGTTAAAACTCGCTAAAATGGAACATGCACGAGGCAATTGATAATAAAACTAAAACATCATGGCTACTTCCCTTGTTGCAGCCGTGCTTCCAAGGCGCATCTCCACATAGTCATCAAAACATAAAAAACTCTAAAATGCTGTCGCCTATGGTGTTCAACATCTAACCACATGGCTCTCTCTTCTATCGTCGTAAACCGCACCGTGCGTCTTCGTTGATACCACACACCACGTAGCCAAACACGACACTGAAACGCGAGTGAGCTCACGCGCAAGTAAACAAGGAAGTCACAGAGATGTCTATACAAACATCTTCCTGCCATCCTAACAGCCAGAAACTTTCTGCTTTTAGATCTTTGATAGATAGAGCCTTTAGAGTCCCTGTGAATGAAGAAGACAGAATGACTGAGCTGAACATCGTGAAACAACTAGCCAGAGCTAATGGATATCACCAAAACGATGTCAATAAATTAATACGACAGAAACAGAGCGCGAATGCAAGGAAGAATACCGCAAATAATATTACGAGAGTCACAATACCATACTTCGGTGATATTTCGCAAAAAGTGGCTAACATTTTCAAACTTTTTAAAGTTGATACCGCTTTTCAGACCAATAATACGCTGCGATTTAAACTAAGAAAGGAAAGCGATAAATATGAGAGAGCTGGGGTCTATAAAATTTAGTGTAACACGTGCAAGGCAAGCTATGTAAGCCAAACTGGTAGGTCCTTTAAGTACGTTACAAAGAACGTAACGATGCTTTCCGGCTTAATAATTTCGAAAAGTCAGCTGTAGCCACACATATTTGGGAAACGGGACACCCAATGTTGGGAATAGATCAGGATCTTGTTATTTTACATAGACAGGACAAAGGCAAAAAGCTGGATCTACTAGAACAGCTGGAAATTACGATACATACCGTGGATAATCAGAACACACTGAATGAACAGCTAACTGGTGATACAAATAACTTTTTCAAACATTTCACCGGTTTCTTTTTGTTATATTGCTAGAGAAGGCCGAAATGCACGCTATAAGCTCACGCAGGATGGCGTGAGGTCTGAAACAGGATACGTAATGAATGCTATAAAGAAAAGTACGTAGCTTCTGGAATACTTAACTTTAATCCATCATTTGTATACATCGTTCTTGATGAGACATGCTTCATACGATAACTATCAATTGCTATGGCGCCTTGCTAGGTCGTAGCCATTAACTTAGCTGAAGGCTATTCTAACTATCTTCTCTGCAAATAAGCGAGGCTTCGTCAGTGTTGCATCGCTAGCTAAGTCGTCCGTACAACTGGGGCGAGTGCTAGTAAGTCTCTCGAGACCTGCCGTGTGGTGGCGCTCGGTCTGCGATCACTGACAGTGGCGACACGCGGGTCCGACATGTACTAATGGACCGCGGCCGATTTAAAGCTACCACCTAGCAAGTGTGGTGTCTGGCGGTGACACCACATTCCTCCCCCGCAAATCGGCGAACGGTCGTGTTATAAGGCTTCCACCCGCCGTGGGGAAGACCCCATGTTGGCGTATGCGATGAGGTGGGGAGCCTAACAACAGGCGAGGCTGTGCCACCCGCACCCGGCCATTCGGTCCGAGGGGAGCTAGAAAACGCCTGAAAACCTAGTCCAGGATGCACGCCAACATGCGGTGCATGCGCCCGTAAAGAGACAGGAGGGGCCGAAGGGTCGACCTCCATCGCGTCGGGGTACCCGACGCGCGAAGACGCCATGTGGTCCGGAGCGGGCAAGAGTCCCAAGTCGGAGGACAGCTGGTCACGGGAAGCGATCGGCGGCGCGTGACCCAGGGAGGCGCCCGGCGGTTGCAGCGACGCGTCCACTGCGGGCGGCGGCGGCGGGAGAACAGGCGGCGGCGGCGGCGCGTCGCTATGGGGCAAAATGGAAGGCAGCGTCGGTAACACCTGGGGATGAGGCGAGCCAGTAGATGGGTCCCCAGGGCGCTGACCGGACGGCACCGTCGCTGAAAGCAGACGGGGAGCGGCAGAACCCGTGCGACGACAGAGGCGCAGCTGATTGAGATGCCGACGCACCTCACCAGAGGCCCCCAAAACCAGATACATAGCGCGGCCGAGGCAGCGAAGAATGCGCCCTGCGAGCCAACGCCGTGAACCGCGATAGTTGCGATAATAGACAACGTCGCCTGGAGCAAAAGCAGGCGTCTGCCGCTGCACAGGAACCTGATGCGGCGGCGGATGCAGCAAAGACATCAAGGTTCGATGAGGACGACCATGGAGCAACTGAGCCAGCGAGCGACCATCTCGGGGCTGAGAGCGATACGAGGACAAGAAGAGCAATAACGCGTCCTCCCGAGAATGCGACTCTTTCAGCTTCAACATCTGTGACTTGAAAGACCGGACCAATCGTTCAGCGGCACCGTTTGACTGAGGCGAAAACGGCGCGGATGTCAGATGTTGAATACCATTAGCCTTGCAGAATGACTGAAATTCTGCGGACATAAATTGTGGGCCATTGTCGGAAACAATAGTCTGCACACGTTCAATCACACCTTGTGATTCTAAATCGTGTAATGTTCTTGCTACCTCATCTCGCAATGCGTGCGAAACATTGCGCGCTCTGAAAAATTTCGGTTGCGCGTTTACTTTCAGTTCCAAATGTGCTTTATAGTTCTTAGCGCAACCAAGGCCCGGTGCAAGAATGTCTGCAAATTCTTCACATAGACTAGAAACACTGGCTGAAGGCACAGTCTGGTTCACTGATAGGACCTGATTTACGATAGACTTGTTAAACAACTGAAATAAATCAAAACCAAACAAGTTCACAGCAGCAGAAGAACAAAGTACGTAAAATGACACAAGTTTTGTTTGTCCCTTGTATGTAGCAAGAAGGCTGCACTGTCCTAACACAGGGATAGGCTGTCCTGAATAACTAGTGAGCTTAACATTTGCGGCACGCAACGGGGGTGTGCCCATTTGTTTGTACGTGTCTTTATTGATCAATGAAACTGCAGCTCCGGTATCGAGCTGGAATGGGATCACGTTGCCATTAATGCCCAAGTCGACAAAAAGTTTATTGTCCTGCTGACGACAAGAGCGACTGTTGTGTGCAACGTGAACAGGCACTGGTACAGAATCACTCGCAACTTGACGTGATTTCCGGCGATGTCGACGCACACTTTTTGTGGGACGCACACAGTCACTGTTAGAGAGAGTGGCACTGGGCGGAGTGGAATTAACTACATGAATGTCCATGGGCGAAGGTTCACCACACTTTTAGTAACTACATTTTTAGCAATTGGCAGGATACCATCATTTCATGAGGTCCTTGGAAGATGTATACGTTATCTGTTGGTATAGACATCTCTGTGACTTCCTTGTTTACTTGCGCGTGAGCTCACTCGCTTTTCAGTGTCGTGTTTCGCTACGTGGTGTGTGGTATCAACGAAGACGCACCGTGCGGTTTACGACGATAGAAGAGAGAGCCATGTGGTTATATGTTGAACACCATAGGCGACACCATTTTAGAGTTTTTTATGTTGTGATGACTATGTTGAGATGCACCTTGGAAGACACGGCTGCAACAAGGGAAGAAGCCACGATGTTTTAATTTTATTATCAACTGCCTGGTGCATGTTCCATTTTAGCGAGTTTTAACAGGTTCGTTTACTTTTTATTATTCTGATGATGGAAGCTTGACTTCCAAAACGCGTCAATCTTAGTGTTTTACACTATAAACAACTGGTTGAGCCGATATATTTTTTAACACTGACATTCACAACCATGACCTCTCATCCAGTATGGATAAAATCAAAGGAAGAAGGTGTACTGAACTGTAAAAAAAAAAAGAAGCAAAATACAATCAGTGAACGATGCAAGTTCAAGATGTGCTACATCGAGCGAATTTCAATAGCCATGTCGTTGTGGTTCTGTGGTAACAGTGTTGGAGTTTGCATTGGCAGATCCGTGTTCAAATCTACCTCGTGATCCATATATTTTTTTTTCATAAGCGTCCGAACTGTCAGTCCGGTCATTGACGTGTCTGTTCGCTATATACAAATTTGTCTCTGTGCAGTGGTGTAATGTCTGTTTTCAACAGCGAGGTGTTAGTAACGGACCTGCAGACATGTATAATCCTAATTCTGCTACACAAGTGTCACACTCTTGCGTCCCGTTGTCACAGTTTTAATTCTTGAGTTCCTTTGTTGTAACATAGGTCACACCCATATATTTGTTGTTTTCGTTTCTGTGAGAGGTCTATGCGGCATCTCGCCTGCTGTCACTATTCATCACATTCACTTGTGACGGCAATATATTCTTACCACATGACTGATATTCTATTATCATATAATCAATGTACAGTATGACAGTTGTCAAGATTACAGCAGGAGAACAGATAGGTCAATGAGCGGATGGGAAGTTCATAGTTTTCTAAAAAGAAAAAAAAAATGAAATTGAGCACGACGGCAGTCTGAACACGGATATCCGGCTTTGCAGTCGTGACCACACAGCCACGACGACGTCGCTCTAGTATTTCACTCTGTGTTGCATATCTCAAGCTTAGACTGTTCACTGTTTCCATTTTACTTCTTTTTTTCACAATTCAGTACACATCTTTCCTGTTTTCATGCTTTATTTGTGTTCAGTTTTCGACGGACATCTTATGATTAAATCCGACAGGGGTGCGACGGGAAGTTTCTTTTGTCAGCACCCACATCTGATAGCTGCAGCAGCTGTTGTTTTAGATGCAGGGACCCTCGACGCCCACTCTTGCGTTGTGACCACCACGTACGTTCTGGTGTCACCTTTGTGAAAGGGTAGCTGCATCCAAGAAGACAGAAGATGCTGCTCTGCTATGTGCACCATGCTTCTGGGTTCGTGCAGTCGTTAATATAGAAAACAGTTGAAGTGGCAGACAAACGAATATTCAAATTAGTATGCAGAAACAATGAGGCTGTATACATGCCATCGGAGGAAATAACAACCACACAATACGGAATATAGCAACGGCAGACAGACGCGAGAAATATCGCACCGTCAGGTTGACATCTCATGCATCCAAACTAATATTGCTGACTCTGATAATGTACAGACGAATGGAAAAGGAACTGAGGAAGTATTGAGGAAGTAGTACGTAACTATCAGTTTCACTTTAGGAGAGGTAAAGGTGCCAGAGAGGCAGCTCTGATGTCACGCTTGCTAATGGAATCAATATTAAAAACAGATCAGAAGACTTTCTATTGATTTATCGATGTAGAGAAAATGATGAAGCATCTCATATGGTGCAATTTTTTTAAACCTGCATAAAAACAAAAGATCACTGTGGAGAGAAACGAATAATGTGCAATGTGTACAAGATCGAAGAGGGAACAGTAAGGATAGAATACTAAAAGAGAAGTTATCGGATTAAAAAGGGCATATAGCTTCTCCTACAAATATATTGTAGAAGCGACGAAGTAAACAAAAGAAACATTCAGAAATGGCATTAACTAAATTTTCCGTTGGTACTTGGCAGAACAAGATAATAATATTAAAAAGGAAAACACTTCTCAATTTCACGGAATATTAGTGTCTTCTCCTTGTTAATACTTAGGAACTGGTTAAAGTTCAGGATATCAGTGAAAAGAGAGCAAGAATTGCTGGGAATGGGATAGTCTTCTAAGCACAGAGTATCTATTGAGACTGAACCAAAGAAAGACGAAAGTATGAATGAGCAGCGAAAATGAGATTAGGGAGAAGCTTAACACCATAATTAGTGACAATATAGTAGAAGAAGTGATGGCATTCTGCTTCACAGAATAAACTACCGCATGACGGATGAAGCAATGAACCTATAAGAAGCCGGTTAGCACCGGCAAAGGGAGCAGTCTCTGCTGAAAGAAGCGTGCTATTATCAAAACCGGAAAGCATTTGAGATTTGGTGGAACAGTAGTACGCAAAAAACTAAATGGGTAGATAAAATACGAAATAACGAGCTTTTCAACAGAAACGGCGAGGAAGGGAAAGGATAGGGTTATTGGGCATATGTTAAGACATCAGGGAACAATTTCCATAGCTCTAGAGTGAGCCACAGAGACCAAATACGCTAAGGGACGACAGAGATTGAAATGTATTCAACAAACAATTGAGGATGTCGGATGCATGTGCTGTTCTTTGGTCAGGTTTCTACAGAACGTTCTCCATTTCACACAGCAAATACTTCGTATTACAACGTTTTTCACTCTTTAAACCTTAGCATGACTTCATGAGTTACCCCAAAATATGGTTCTTATGTCATTAAGGAATGAAAGTAAACTTTTTTAATTTTACGTATCATCTGCGTGAGACAAGATCCGCATGGAAGAAAAGATTTCAGTAGGTCTTTCAACAGTTCAGTATTGTCCTGGTCCCATCTGTATTTATTATCATGCTGTAACCCCAAGAATTTAATACTATCTACGTCTTCTAAAATTTTGAGAGAATATATTTGACATAATCTTGTTCGACACGTGTTAGAGTAAGGTGAGCTAAATGAATCATTTCAACTTTTTGGGCTCTAAGGGGGTAGTACATATTTTACACTGCATGTTAAATTGTAGTGGTGAATAAATAATAGTTATACGTTTTGTATGATAAAGGTACATACTTCAAGATCTACTCTTCTTCACTGTATATAGCAGAATTTAAAATGTTGAAATCGTAAATGGGGCTGCGTCGAACATTGTAAACTGTCATGTAATTGTGCATTACGCAGAATATAACATTTTTTAGTCGTTCCAATAATGGTTACATGCATTTCCCACAGCGGAATTGGTTACGACGAGCACCCCACACAAATTTCTTGAAGCCACACCTTCCACGTATCACACCCGATCCATTTCCTTTTCTTCGCAGATCTAGGGTCGTAATATTTAATGTTCCGGAAACCACAAGGTATGTTTTATTCCTCCGACTCAGCTATAGGTGATGATGAAGATGAATTCTCTTCTGGATCTGAAGGTTTCTATTGAACATCCAGAGCATTTCTGCAACCCTAGAGCTTCTTTCTTTGGGAGTTTTCAAAATGCAATTTTCGCTTCTCTCTTGTAAGCCTGATATGAACTAGTGTAGTCAGATGGCAAGCCGAATTTTTAACTCTACAGGCACGTGTGGTACCAGTGGTTTTCGTTGGGGATGGCAAAACAGAAGAAAATTATGATGGTGTTCCTGAGCTCAGACTTTCCGAATTTCTTGGAGGACTAAAAGTTGCAAGGTCTGGGTTTACTTCTGATTCTATGGTAACAGAGCAGGGCTCATCATTCAGGAATGTGGAGAAAGGAAGTAATTTGCATGCTGGTATTTTGTTGCGATTGAAGGGGAAAATTCCCGTGTACACAAATCCCTTCACTTCATTTCCTACAGTAGTTCTGTGTTTCCAGACTGCGTCATAAATTTTACCAAAAACAAATTTTGTAATGAAGGTTGAGTGATTATTGTGTGTACTTAGGATACATAAATACTTTGACAAAGAAGAAATAATACATATTATACTCCATTTCAGGAAGCGCACAAAGGGTGATTCAAATAGCCCCATTTTCTTATTATTTTTTAAAAAGTAATCAGTTGTTCAAATTTATAGTAGATGTCCCTAGTTGTTCTGTTGACCGACCTGGTGGATGCTGTACAACTGGATTTATAACTAGCGTTTATACTTTTCAGTAATATGCTTTATTTTAAGCAGGAGCGTAATACTGTATGGCGGGTTGTTATAAGCAATACCGTTTTATCTCTTCTGTTTCGTTGTGGATGACTGCTGTCTGGATTAAATATATCTGGAAAAAGCTTCTTGCCATTTGTGTACGACTTGTCTAGCAATGGTTGTGTAACATAATAGCGCCCGAGCTTCACATACGGGCCGAGCGGTAGAATATGTCCTTATTTCTGTCAACATAGCCCCATGATCCAGAAAGACCCACCGTACTCTGAGTATTCTGATTTGCATATCGTGTATCTTTTCGATTTATTGACTAACAAATCAATAGAAACCATTTATAAATGGACATTAAAATTTCGTTTGCAGCTCTCCATAAAACTACACTTGACTTGGTAAGATTTTTGTACCACCCCTTACAAATGTTCGTGTGAGAAACTGTATGGATTTCCCTTCTTTTTTTTCTGTGTAAAACACCCTGTTAATTGTGCCTGTTGCTCTACGAAATAGTCAATCTACCCTGCAGTAATCATTTTTCACGACGTCTGCTGCGTCACCAGCGCACAGAATGTGCTGTGCCAGTAGTGCAGCGCCGTGTGTGTGGCTGTGTGGTCCCAGATGCGGCACGAGGGCCTGTCCGGAGACATCCTGTTCGACGCGAGCGGCTCGCGCGTGCGCTTCTCGCTGGACGTGCTGGAGTCTTCGTCCAGCGGCTTCCAGCGCGTCGCCACCTGGACTCCGCAAGAGGGCTTCCTCTCCAGCCGCACCGAGACGCAGGCGCAGCGACAGACGCAGAGCATCATAGAGGGCCGACACCTCATCGTCTCATCCCGCCTGGTCAGTGGCACCGCGCTCTCCTAATGACAGTCTGACACTGCACTAATATGTGCTGACAGGTCCGAAGCTGCGGGCATAACTTCTTCACAAATGCCCTAAGTAAATCAGTCATCTTCCCAAAGACAGGGTTGCACAACATGGTGCTTTACAGCACTAGGTACTATGTTGTTGTTCCTGATCTATATTAACGACATAGGAGACAATCTGAGTAGCCTTCTTAGATTGTTTGTAGATTACTCTGTCATTTACCGTCTTGTTAAGTCATTAGATGACCAAAACGAATTGCAGATAAGGTATCTGTGTGGTGAGAAAAGTGCCAATTGACCCTGGATAAGGAGAAGTGTGAAGATATTCACATGAGTACTAAAAGAAATCAGCTAAATTTCCATTACGCGATAAGTCACACAAATCTTAAGCCTGTAAATTCAACTAAATACTTAGGGATTACAATTACAAATAACCTAAATTGGAACGATCATATAGATAATATTGTGGGTAGCGCAAACCAGAGTGCGATTCATTGGCAGAACACTTCAAGGGTGCCACAGGTGTACTATGGAGACTGCTTACACCACGCTTGTCCACCCTATTCTGAAGTATTCCTGTGCGGTGTGGGATCCGCTTCAGGTGGGACTGACGGATGACACTGAAAAAGTACAAAGAAGGGCAGCTAAGTTTGCATTATCACGAAGTAGGGAAGATAGTGTCACAGACATGATACGTAAACTGGAGTGGCAATCATAAAAAAAAGTCGTTTCTCGTTGCAATGGGATCTTCTCATGAAATTTCAATCACCAGTTTTCTCCTCCGATTGCGAAAACATTCTGTTGGCACCCACCTACATAGGGAGAAACGATCATCACAATAAAATAAGGGAAATCAGGGCTCGCACAGAAAAAATTAAGTGCTTGTTTTTCCCGCGTGTCGCTTGAGAGTGGAACGGTAGAGAGACAGCTTGAAGGTGGTTCATTGAACCCTCTGCCATGCACTTTATTGCGAATAGCAGAGTAATCACGTAGATGTAGATGTAGATGGTATAGTAAGAATTGGTATCATTTCGACATGAATATCGGGTCACTGTGGTGATTACTACAGTTTAACGTGGAATGAAATGGAAGGGGAATTTTCAGATATAAGAAATTTCAGACCAGAAGGAGACGAGTTTAGCTATAGCAAGAGTTTCTAATGCAAAGCGGCACGCAAACTTGGAAGCTTGCAATTTGTAGTCTTGCCCATAACTATTGAGTCACTAAGACAGTTTCTTCTGTAGTCGCCCACTTTTATTCACTGGTGTGCAAAAGTTAAGGAATAAAACAACTTTCGCAAGATGTATCACTGCCAAGAAACGTAGCTCTATGAAACTTGGACCATGCGTAAAAATAACTCCAACAGAGCAGTATAGAAGGTAACTAAAAGAAACGCGCAATGAGACGAACAGAAACGACACTTTTCTTCAAATGCAATAATTACACTGAAGCCACCGCGATTTATGACGGTCCCCAGACGGAATTCAGTTCTTAATAGGCTGTGAGGTCAAAACAGACAGCAATGCATGCTCTGCAACGTACTCTCATGCTAGCCACGAGATCGGTGAGGTGTTCCTGCGGTAGGGCGTTCCATTCCTGCACCAGCGTGTTGACAGCTGTTGGACGGTTGTTGGTGCTTGTGGACATGCTGCAGAAACCCCTCCCCCCCCCACCCCTCCTTCCACCCAATGCGCCTCACACGCGCTCAATGGGATTTAAGTCGGGGATACGAGCAATGGTGCTGATGATTCGCTGTCACCATACCATGGGGGTTCTGCGTACTGTCCCACAAATGACTTATGAAAGTTGAAGATATCATTCCGCGAAAAGATGGCCTCATCTGTGAATAGGATGGATGACACAAATCCCGGAATCGTGGTAGCCTGGTGAATAAACCAGTGACAAAACTGCTCCCGATGTCGAAAGTCTGTCGCTGTTAAGCCCTGCACACGCTGTAGGTGATAAGGGTAGTAACAATTGTCATGGGGAATGTTCCACACGGCTGCCTGCTTTACCGTGTACTGTCGGGATAACTGCCTGGTGCTGACACGGTGGTCGCCTTCCATAGTGTTAATTACATTTTCCTCCAAGTCTAGTGTCCGAACATTTCGGGTACGTCCTTCATGATTTCCTGCTTCCTGAAACGACCCTGTCTCAGGCAAACAGCGAAACACTGGTGCGAAAGTTTAATGCTGTGGTTGTTGTCAGTTGGCAAAGCTATCTTGAGACAACCTTCTTGTCTGCCGCCCGTTGCCATTTGCCTTTCCTTAAGTAAACACCATGTCGGCAAGCTCTCGATTCGAACACGGAACCGCTGTGTGTGAGTCAGAAAGAGAAGTGATCCGACACAGCATTACCAGGTACTGTGGCAGGAGAGGGCGCTAGGGCATGACGGATTAGGAACAGTGCCACCGTCTAGGAGGAAACGATACATGCTGTAACTGTAGCACCATAGTACAGCGCGCATTAGACCGCATTCTCAGTAACGAAGTACGATTGAATAAATGGTCTTTAGCCTGGAAACCATGCTTTTCTGGTCATATGTTCATTAGACCTTTTTTGTTCCGTATCCTCTCATCGATCAATCCCTAGAGTTTGTATGCGGTGGAAAAAATCACCCTGTATATGGCGTTCCATTTCGTCATGCAGTTAGCCCCAGGCACCGCTCCTCTTATGTAGTGATTGCTGTTGGCCGGCTTTTTACTGGTCTACGATGGATACTTGGTGCTTCTCTGGTCCTCCAGTACAACCGTGATATGAGACTTCGATGTGCTGTGACATCTGCTACAAAGTGTCCAAAACTAGGACGTGCAATCCTCGTGGTATTCTACTGCAAACTTCGTCAAGAAACTGTGATCTTCTCACTAAGGAAGTGCAAACAAGGCTTAGATATGATGAGACAAATGTAGTGCTCTGTGGAGTCTTTGCAAAAACTGACAATGTCTGATAGGATAGCCGCAATCAGTGATTTTACAATGTTACTTATAATCCGTCTTGATTGCAAATATTTATTCATATGACCGGTTTCGGTTCCTCTAGAAAGATCGTCAGATCTGATATTTCAGTTACAGGAGTAACCCGTCCAAACACAGCAACTTTCACATGCTGCATCACATCATTTTACATCAAGACGGATTATAAGTAACTTTGTGGAGTCCTTGATTTTCGTGCCTACCTCAGAAAATAATACACCCTTTCTACATAGACAGCACAGTTGCTGTCTGTGGTGAAACCTTGACGGCCAATTACGGTATTCTCTTCTTTTTTCTTGTCCTGATTGTGATTCGACCCTTTAAAAGAAACTGTCAGTGGAGTCAGCGTAATTGTAAAGAAATACAACCTTGCGTGTTTGCTCTTTGAACACAATTTTATCGATTTATCAAATGCTTTCTTACATATCCTGTACGCTGTCGAGGCTACTATTTGAAACAGCTGTTGTTGCTATAATATAGATAACTCGGAAGTCAGTGATTAGTGTAGTCGCGAAGCAAGAACTTCGCAGGTGTCTACAGTGAAGCATTCAGTGACGATGTCATATGCAGACTCATACGCATGAGCAACATTAAGCGCCTACTGATGCTGCACCGCTGACTCTAAAGGGCAATCGAAGAAATGATCACCAGATGACAGTCAACCATATATCATTGAGCCAAGTCGAAACAAGATATTCGCTCTGTTTGTAAAGTCGTTATAACGTCTTAGTTGAAATTAAGAGAGGCTTAACAAGCATGCTTTTAAATAAATATATTTATCAGTCCCCCCAGGGCAGTGGTCTATAAACTGCGACTTCCGAGCCACAGGGTGCTCTTTGGATCCTGATAGTGACTCTTCTACAAATACCACGCTAGGGCGCACGTAGAGCGCGACGGCAAATTCGTGGAACATGCGCGAAAGACTAGAATTGCAAATAAAATTTTCACCCCGCCTGCTTCCATGGGAAGCTCTTTGTCTGCCCTCTAAGGTTATGCCACAAGCGCGACACTTTTCACTCACAGCCGCTCTCGGCATATAGGGGCCACAAAGATTCAATCAGCTTGATGTGCGGGGGGAGGCGCGCGGTTCAATCTCGAGTTGAGATCTTCAGTCAGGCAGCAGTCTCATGCTGCAGTGCTTAGTGATCCAATCATCTCCAAACCATACAGCTATTTTTGTAATAAATTTAAGATTTGTTATTATTTTGTGTTGCTGGCTATGTTATTTAAAATGAAATTTTTGTGCCCTGTTTGACATGGGAATGAGGTAGAAGCAAAGGAAAACGGAAGACGAACATCGAGTATTTAAAGTTAATGGCCTCCTGACCCGTCTTACTGTGGGCAAAACTCATAACAAGAAATCAAATTTGAAAAGACACTTTACAACTGAACATCTGACATTTAGAACTGTATATCCTGTCGTTGACGAAAGAGCTGAACTTCAGAAGTGAAGAAAAATGAAGTTCTGTATGGAAATACTGGATGCAATCTTCCAACAATGCAAATATTGCATGTTTTGTAATTGGTGAAGAGAGAAAAAAACATATAGAGATGGCGAATACATAAAAGGTTGTTTTGTAAATACGTCCGAAAAGCTGCTTCTGGTTTTTAAAACTGATTAAAGTGTTACAATTATTTCCTAAAACAGTGAAGGGCAGAACAGTCAAAATGTCTTCGAATATAAACAACGAGCAAGTCGAAGATCTTAAATTGCTTTCAGCTTTATGCATAGCAATTGACGAGACTTGTGACATAAATTATAAAGTGCAAGATTCACTTTTTGTACGATTTATTTCATTGGTAACTCCTAAAAAGAACTTTTAGAATTACTGTCACTCAAAGGTCAAACACGGGGAGGAGATATAGTAAATGCTGTAATTTAATGCACTGAAGAACGTCATACTTCATTCAATAAAATTATCTCAATTTCAAAAGACGACGCGAGAAGTATGAGTGGTTTTAGAAATGGGTTCGTCCCGGTTTTTTTTTTTTAAATTAATCACTGAATACGTACATACTATTGCATCAGTCTCAAGAAGTGCTTTGGGTACGGACATTTCCAAAAGAAATTGGCAAAGTTATAGAATTTTTGATTCAAATTGTCGATTCAGTTATAACTAAAGATCTTAATCATCGCCAATTTAAAGAATTTTTAGTTGAAATGGTAGATAGGTAGGTCTTCTGCTGCATAATAAGGTACGTTGGTTGTTAAGAGAAACGTTTTGAAATATTTCACTTCCTTATTAACACAAGTTAAAGCATTTCTCATTGAAAATGGCATTCGCTCTCCAGAACTAAGAACGATCAGTGAATACAAAAATTTTACTTCATAGTAAACGTCTAATCTAAACCAGCTTAATCGTAAACTCCAGGCGAAAGTAAACAATTTGTTCGTTGTTAGAAGATTTCATCCGGACACAAATTGTCTCTTTTGCTCAAGATGTTGAAAGAAGTACTTTGATTCACTTTCCAACCCTGTTGGGCATAGTCAAAAATAATGTTCCAAAATAACTCTTTTAATGCAAGGGATGCTTTTCTCACTATGTTTTAGGAATTCATAAACAGCAAAGGGACGCTAGAATTTGTTAAAAATCGCTTAACGCTGCTGTAACAGAATTGCGTCCTCCTCTCTTTAATACAATTGTTGGAAACTTTGAAATGTAGTTCTTGCATTTGTTTAAAGAAAGAGAAAAGCTCGAAATTTGAAAGTCTTTGTGCTGATGTAGAATTATTGGAGACAAAATAAATGCCGGCTGCTGTGGCCGAGCGGTTGTAGGCGCTTCAGTCCGGAACAGCGCTGCTACTACGGTCGCAGGTTCGAATCCTGCCTCGGGCATGGATGTGTGTGATGTCCTTAGGTTGGTTAGGTTTACGTAGTTCTAAGTCTAGGGGACTGATAACGTTATATTTTAAGTCCCATAGAGCTTAGAGCCATTTGAACCAAAAAAATAAATATGAACTTTGTTCTCAGAACTAGTGGTCGGTTTTGAAAGACCTATTGAAGAAAGATAATTACGTCGTTTTTTAACACTTGCAGTAGTATTTCTATCTCATGTAATGAGTTCAGAAAACTAGCATTCCCTGTCCTCTCCTTATTTGGGCCTTCGTGTTTATTCCACCAATCTTTTTCACGCATGTACCTGATGAAGAGTAAACTTATTGATGAGACCCTGGTTTCGTGCCTAAAATTGAAAATAATGTACAAACTTGACCTACCTAAACTTCCCAAGGAGTTACCGGGCCATTGATCACATTGCTGTTCTTTAAAATTGTAATGACTTAATTCTATGGATACCTTACTACTTAATTTAATCAATGACCAACGTCGTTATTAAGTATGATATTAAATTTTATTCAACGTACCTATACTTTAACTGAGACTAAAAATTGCAAGTGAAGTTTATTAACTTAATTTTAGGAGACACTGTCGAGTGAAAGTGACTCTACTATCGAATACTGAGAAAAGTATTTTGAGATGGTTCAGACATACAGAGAAGATGAACGAAAGGAGATAAACGAAATAAGTATACGAGTGTGAATGGGAGAATTTGAAGGGGTCGACTTCACTGAACATCCCTCGATCAGACAGGGGGCGTTTTTCAAAGGCCAGCTTGGGAGTACACTAATTAAGTTAATAACAAAATACCTGCTTATGTAGTATAAGTTTAAAAAATTTGAATCTCAAAACAAATTTCAGTCGTTGCACTGCTGGTCCACCCGCTAACGAGTTTACCGATGGTTGCCCTAAGGAGATTTCACTGACAGCAGGTGCGAGGCAGTTCCTGCAGTCTCAGCCTGAATCGTGTTCCGTCGTTTACTTGGCAGGATGCACCATACTTGCGTATGAAGGCGCCCACTACACCTCCACGAGTCGGCAACGACCGTTACGAGGGCTACTCCATGGACCTCATCGCCAACATCGCCGAGCTGCTCAACTTCACGTTTGAATTCAAGCTGGCGCCAGACGGCGAATACGGAACGTACGACAAGAGGAAGGGCACCTGGAACGGCCTCGTCGGAGAACTCATCAACGGGGTAAGTCCTAACTCTTCTGCCCTGCAACGCTAGTGCTGAGCCACTTCTGCACATGAACTCTTAGGAGACTTAGTCAGTCTCCAGTTCAGCAAATAAGAAAAGAGCGAACGTTGCTGATCAGTAGTGTTAAAACAAAAATTTTATAGTGACTTTGGAGATCGTTTGTACGAAAATAACCAGTTGCATAATTGTGCCTTCGAGCCCGCTTCCGTAGCTGAGCTTCCCATTTTCGGATACGAATCTACATTCCTCTGTATCGCCTCATAAAACGCTTGCATTCTCTTCAGCTACAGTTACCGCACAGTCCACAATTCAACGCATACAACGTCCGCCTTTGTACACTATTGGCCATTAAAACTGCTACACCACGAAGATGATGTTCTACAGACGGGAAATGTAACCGACGGGAAGAAGATGCTGTGATATGCAAATGATTAGCTTTTCATAGCATTCACACAAGGTTGGCGCCGGTGGCGACACCTACAACGTGTTGACATGAGGAAAGTTTACAACCGATTTCTCATACACAAACAGCAGTTGACCGGCGTTGCCTGGTGAAACGTTGTTGTGATGCCTCGTGTAACGAGGAGAAATGCGTACCATCACGTTTCCGACTTTGATAAAGGTCGGATTGTAGCCTATCGCGATTGCGGTTTATCGTATCGCGACATTGCTGCTATCGATGGTCGAGATCCAATGACTGTTTGCAGAATATGGAATCGGTGTGTTCAGGAGGATAATACGGAACGCCGTGCTGGATCCAAACGGCCTCGTATCACCAGCAGTCGAGATGACAGGCATCTTATCAGCATGACTGTAACGGACCGTGCAGCCACGTCTCGATCCCTGAGTCAACAGATGGGTACGTTTGCAAGACAACAACCATCTGCACGAACAGTTCGACGACGTTTGCAGCAGCATAGACTATCAGCTCGGAGGCCATGGCTGCGGTTACCCTTGACGCTGCATCACAGACAGGAGCGCCTGCGATGGTGTACTCAACGACGAACCTGGGTGCACGAATGGCAAAACGTCATTTTTTCGGATGAATCCACATTCTGTTTACAGCATCATGATGGTCGCATCCGTGTTTGGCGACATCGCGGTGAACGCACACTGGAAGCGTGTATTCGTCATCGCCATACTGGCGTATCACCCGGCGTGACGGTATGGGGTGCCATTGGTTACACGTCTCGGTCACCTCTTGTTACACGTCTCGGTCACCTCTTGTTCGCTGTGACGGCACTTTGAACAGTGTACGTTACATTTCAGATGTGTTACGACCCGTGGCTCTACCCTTCATTCGATCCCTGCGAAACCCTACATTTCAGCAGGATAATGCACGACCGCATGTTGCAGGTCCAGTACGGGCCTTTCTGGATACAGAAAATGTTCGACTGCTGCTCTGGCCAGTACATTCTCCAGATCTCTCACCAATTGGAAACTTCTGGTCAATGGTATCCGAGCAACTGGCTCGTCAGAATACGCCAGTCACTACTCTTGCAGCACTATGGTATCGTGTTGAAGCTGCATGGGCAGCTGTACCTGTACCCGTCATCCAAGCTCTGTTTGACTCAATGCCCAGGCGTATCAAGACCGTTATTACGGCCAGAGATGGTTGTTCTGGGTACCGGTTTCTCAGGATCTATGCACCCAAATTGCGTGATAATGTAATCACATGTCAGTTCTTGTAGAATATATTTGTCCAATCAATACCCGTTTATCATCTGCAGTTCTTCTTGGTGTAGCGATTTTAATGGCCAGTAGCGTAGTTGAGCGGTTAGTTTCATTCCAGCAGACTTCTTTTGGCGAGTAGTTCTTCCTTAGCTGAGTTCGTCTACTAATTACGTCATCTTTACTTCGACCCTCAAGCGTTATTTTGCTTCAGTCGTGCAGTATTGCTGTAGAACGACAACATGGTCCCCATTATTTTTTTTAAGTTAGTTGCTGATCTCACCAATGTCTTCGTCTATATTTGGTTTGCTGCTAATCTATATGGTGTGCTTAGCAGGCTGCTCATTCCATTAAACGAGTCCTTTTTTTATAGACGATAGTAATGACGTCAACGAATCTTATCATTCATATCCTTTCGTCCTGAGTTTTAACCCCACTTGGTAACCTTTCTTTCATATCCTTGATTGCTCCTTCGATGTACAGATTGGACAGTAGAAGAGAAAGACTCTCCCTTACACCTTTCTTCAGTCTCATACTCCTCCCTTATTTTCTATTCTTAGCGTAGCCTTCTGCTTCTTGTATCTATCGCATAAGTCCCGCCTTTCCATATATCATATACCTATTTTTCTGAGAATTTCGAATACCTTACACTACGTATATTAAACAAGCATGAAGCTTTTACCTCAGGGTTGCAACTGACTTACGGCTTTGATATTAGCAAAGCTCTGGGTGTCGAAAATTTAATGTAATACCATAGTGAAGTGCCTTATATCAAATTTGTAAACTCATGCAGGGTGTCTCAAAAAATTTCAACCAATGTCGTAGGACTGTCACCTAAATAGCTCATCACAGAAACTTGGAGTAAATTTTAACTTTCAAATACGAATGCAAAGTTTTTATTTCCAAATGAACCATCAGAGTTTAGAAAAGTACATCTTTTACATACATGCACATACATTATTGAGGGACTTTTTACACTTACGTTTAGGATTAAAGTTTTCATTTAGCCTTCAAAAATATCTAATGTGCCCTCCATCGGGAGTAATACAAAACTCCACAGAATAGTCAAATAAGTTCCATACTTTTATAGGCATGTCCTGAATTACTGCATTTACTGCAGCTGCTCCGCCATGGTTCACCCAAACTTACTGGTAAATGAGGCACATAGGCGGAGTCTTTCACAAGCCCCTACAAAAGAAAAACAAATGAGATCAGGTGACCTCGGAGGCCCATGGTGCAGTGCGAGATCCGTACTCTCCTTGCAATCAGTCCATCACTGACGCATTTCAATGATAGGAATTGACCTTAAATGCAGGTGTCGCTGAGGTTGAGCTCGGTCCTGTTGGAAATGAAAATTTCAGCATTTTCTAGGAATTCTTGAAAAATCTACATCTCCAACATACAGATAACTCGTCATCTACATCTATACTCCGCAATTCACCAGTCAGTGTTTGGCGGACAGCATTTTGTGCCAGCAACTGATCAATTTAGGGGAGATAGGGGAGCCAGTATTAGAATCAGAATTTAAAAGAGATTTGGAGGACTTAAGGTCAAATAAGGCATAAGGGATAGATAACATACCATCAGAATTTCAAATCACTGGGGGAAGTGGCAACAAAACGACTATTCACGTTGCTGCATAGAACGTATGAGTCTGGCGACATACCATTTGACTTTCGGAAAAATATCGTCCACAGAAACCCGATAGCTGCAGGAGCCGACAAGTGTATCGTACAATTACCTTAGCAGCTCATGCATCCAAGTTACTGACTAGAATATATACCGAAGAATGGAAAAGGAAACTGAGGTTGTGATAGACGACGATCAGTTTGGCTGCAGCAAAGGTAAAGGCACCAGAGAGGCAATTCTAATATTGCGGTTGATAATGGAAGCAAGACTAAAGACAAATCACGACTCGTTCATAGGATATGTCGATCAGGAAAAAGCGTTCGACAATGTAAAATGGTGCAAGATGTTCAAAATTCTGGGAAAAATAGGGGTAAGCTATAGGGAGAGACGGGTAATATACAATACGTACAAGAGTCAAGAGGGAGTAATATTACTGGACGACTAAGAACGAAGTGCTCGTATTAAAAAGAGGGTAAGACAGGAACGTAGTCTTTCTCCCCTACTGTTCTACCTGTACAATGAAGAAGCAATGATGGAAATAAAAGAAAGGTTCAGCAGTGACAATAAAATTCAAGGTGAAAGAATATCAATGATATGATTCGCTTATAACATTGCTATCCTGAGTGAAAATGAAGAAGAATTACATGATCTGCAGAATGGAACGAACAGTCTAATGAGTACAGATTACAGATTGAGAATAATCGAAGAAAGACGAAAGTAATGAGAAGTAATAGAAAAGTGAACAGCGAGAAACTTAACTACTTACGAAGTAGAAGAAGTTAAGGGATTCTGCTACCTAGGCAGCAAAATAACCGATGATGGACGGAGCAAGGACAGCATCAGAGTAGCATTGGAAAAAAGGGCTTTCCTGACCAAGAGAATTCTACTAGTATGTAACATAGGCCTTGAGGAAGAAATTTCTGAGAATATACGTTTGGAGCACAGCATTGTATAGTAGTGAGACATGGACTGTGGGGCTGTGGGGGAAACCGAAACAGAGAGAATCGAAGCATTTGAGATATGGTGCTACAGACGAGTGTTGAAGATTAGATGGACTGATAAGGTAAGGAATGACTTTCTGCACAGAACCGGAGAGGAA